>NC_084486.1:147832816-148105550 GCF_030035675.1 Rhineura floridana | reverse complement strand
TGTATCCCTCCAAAGAGGGACAGGTGATGGAAATTAGTCACAGCTGGCTGGGTGCCTGGGACCTGGTCCTGCAGGAGGCACGTCTGCCAGGCAGCAGTCCCACTGGGAAGGGTGGTGGAGGTGGTGTTCGAACAGCAGCAGCAACAGCAGGCTCTCCTTCCCTGGGTGGCGATGTTCTCCTTCTTCCTGCAAGCACTGGGTCTCCCAGGCCACCTCAGCCAGCCGGCTTATGTATCCCTCCAAAGAGGGACAGGTGATGGAAATTAGTCACAGCTGGCTGGGTGCCTGGGACCTGGTCCTGCAGGAGGCACGTCTGCCAGGCAGCAGTCCCACTGGGAAGGGTGGTGGAGGTGGTGTTCCAACAGCAGCAGCAACAGCAGGCTCTCCTTCCCTGGGTGGCGATGTTCTCCTTCTTCCTGCAGGCACTGGGTCTCCCAGGCCACCTCAGCCAGCCGGCTTATGTATCCCTCCAAAGAGGGACAGGTGATGGAAATTAGTCACAGCTGGCTGGGTGCCTGGGACCTGGTCCTGCAGGAGGCACGTCTGCCAGGCAGCAGTCCCACTGGGAAGGGTGGTGGAGGTGGTGTTCCAACAGCAGCAGCAACAGCAGGCTCTCCTTCCCTGGGTGGCGATGTTCTCCTTCTTCCTGCAGGCACTGGGTCTCCCAGGCCACCTCAGCCAGCCGGCTTATGTATCCCTCCAAAGAGGGACAGGTGATGGAAATTAGTCACAGCTGGCTGAGTTCCTGGGACCTGGTCCTGCAGGAGGCACGTCTGCCAGGCAGCAGTCCCACTGGGAAGGGTGGTGGAGGTGGTGTTCCAACAGCAGCAGCAACAGCAGGCTCTCCTTCCCTGGGTGGCGATGTTCTCCTTCTTCCTGCAGGCACTGGGTCTCCCAGGCCACCTCAGCCAGCCGGCTTATGTATCCCTCCAAAGAGGGACAGGTGATGGAAATTAGTCACAGCTGGCTGGGTGCCTGGGACCTGGTCCTGCAGGAGGCACGTCTGCCAGGCAGCAGTCCTACTGGGAAGGGTGGTGGAGGTGGTGTTCCAACAGCAGCAGCAACAGCAGGCTCTCCTTCCCTGGGTGGCGATGTTCTCCTTCTTCCTGCAGGCACTGGGTCTCCCAGGCCACCTCAGCCAGCCGGCTTATGTATCCCTCCAAAGAGGGACAGGTGATGGAAATTAGTCACAGCTGGCTAGGCACCTGGGACCTGGTCCTGCAGGAGGCACGTCTGCCAGGCAGCAGTCCCACTGGGAAGGGTGGTGGAGGTGGTGTTCCAAGAGCAGCAGCAACAGCAGGCTCTCCTTCCCTGGGTGGCGATGTTCTCCTTCTTCCTGCAGGCACTGGGTCTCCCAGGCCACCTCAGCCAGCCGGCTTATGTATCCCTCCAAAGAGGGACAGGTGATGGAAATTAGTCACAGCTGGCTGAGTGCCTGGGACCTGGTCCTGCAGGAGGCACGTCTGCCAGGCAGCAGTCCCACTGGGAAGGGTGGTGGAGGTGGTGTTCCAACAGCAGCAGCAACAGCAGGCTCTCCTTCCCTGGGTGGCGATGTTCTCCTTCTTCCTGCAGGCACTGGGTCTCCCAGGCCACCTCAGCCAGCCGGCTTATGTATCCCTCCAAAGAGGGACAGGTGATGGAAATTAGTCACAGCTGGCTGGGTGCCTGGGACCTGGTCCTGCAGGAGGCACGTCTGCCAGGCAGCAGTCCCACTGGGAAGGGTGGTGGAGGTGGTGTTCCAACAGCAGCAGCAACAGCAGGCTCTCCTTCCCTGGGTGGCGATGTTCTCCTTCTTCCTGCAGGCACTGGGTCTCCCAGGCCACCTCAGCCAGCCGGCTTATGTATCCCTCCAAAGAGGGACAGGTGATGGAAATTAGTCACAGCTGGCTGAGTTCCTGGGACCTGGTCCTGCAGGAGGCACGTCTGCCAGGCAGCAGTCCCACTGGGAAGGGTGGTGGAGGTGGTGTTCCAACAGCAGCAGCAACAGCAGGCTCTCCTTCCCTGGGTGGCGATGTTCTCCTTCTTCCTGCAGGCACTGGGTCTCCCAGGCCACCTCAGCCAGCCGGCTTATGTATCCCTCCAAAGAGGGACAGGTGATGGAAATTAGTCACAGCTGGCTGGGTGCCTGGGACCTGGTCCTGCAGGAGGCACGTCTGCCAGGCAGCAGTCCTACTGGGAAGGGTGGTGGAGGTGGTGTTCCAACAGCAGCAGCAACAGCAGGCTCTCCTTCCCTGGGTGGCGATGTTCTCCTTCTTCCTGCAGGCACTGGGTCTCCCAGGCCACCTCAGCCAGCCGGCTTATGTATCCCTCCAAAGAGGGACAGGTGATGGAAATTAGTCACAGCTGGCTAGGCACCTGGGACCTGGTCCTGCAGGAGGCACGTCTGCCAGGCAGCAGTCCCACTGGGAAGGGTGGTGGAGGTGGTGTTCCAAGAGCAGCAGCAACAGCAGGCTCTCCTTCCCTGGGTGGCGATGTTCTCCTTCTTCCTGCAGGCACTGGGTCTCCCAGGCCACCTCAGCCAGCCGGCTTATGTATCCCTCCAAAGAGGGACAGGTGATGGAAATTAGTCACAGCTGGCTGAGTGCCTGGGACCTGGTCCTGCAGGAGGCACGTCTGCCAGGCAGCAGTCCCACTGGGAAGGGTGGTGGAGGTGGTGTTCCAACAGCAGCAGCAACAGCAGGCTCTCCTTCCCTGGGTGGCGATGTTCTCCTTCTTCCTGCAGGCACTGGGTCTCCCAGGCCACCTCAGCCAGCCGGCTTATGTATCCCTCCAAAGAGGGACAGGTGATGGAAATTAGTCACAGCTGGCTGGGTGCCTGGGACCTGGTCCTGCAGGAGGCACGTCTGCCAGGCAGCAGTCCTACTGGGAAGGGTGGTGGAGGTGGTGTTCCAACAGCAGCAGCAACAGCAGGCTCTCCTT
Organism: Rhineura floridana; assembly: GCF_030035675.1. Lineage (NCBI taxonomy): Eukaryota > Metazoa > Chordata > Lepidosauria > Squamata > Rhineuridae > Rhineura > Rhineura floridana. The sequence continues at coordinate 148,102,631 of NC_084486.1, read as the reverse complement.
CCCTGGGTGGCGATGTTCTCCTTCTTCCTGCAGGCACTGGGGTCTCCCAGGCCACCTCAGCCAGCCGGCTTATGTATCCCTCCAAAGAGGGACAGGTGATGGAAATTAGTCACAGCTGGCTGGGTGGCTGGGACCTGGTCCTGCAGGAGGCACGTCTGCCAGGCAGCAGTCCCACTGGGAAGGGTGGTGGAGGTGGTGTTCCAACAGCAGCAGCAACAGCAGGCTCTCCTTCCCTGGGTGGCGATGTTCTCCTTCCTCCTGCAGGCACTGGGTCTCCCAGGCCACCTCACCCAGCCGGCTTATGTATCCCTCCCAAGAGGGACAGGTGATGGAAATTAGTCACAGCTGGCTGGGTGCCTGGGACACGGTCCTGCAGGAGGCATGTCTGCCAGGCAGCAGTCCCACTGGGAAGGGTGGTGGAGGTGGTGTTCCAACAGCAGCAGCAACAGCAGGCTCTCCTTCCCTGGGTGGCGATGTTCTCCTTCTTCCTGCAGGCACTGGGTCTCCCAGGCCACCTCAGCCAGCCGGCTTATGTATCCCTCCAAAGAGGGACAGGTGATGGAAATTAGTCACAGCTGGCTAGGCACTCTGGGACCTGGTCCTGCAGGAGGCACGTCTGCCAGACAGCAGTCCCACTGGGAAGGGTGGTGGAGGTGGTGTTCCAACAGCAGCAGCAACAGCAGGCTCTCCTTCCCTGGGTGGCGATGTTCTCCTTCTTCCTGCAGGCACTGGGTCTCCCAGGCCACCTCAGCCAGCCGGCTTATGTATCCCTCCAAAGAAGGACAGGTGATGGAAATTAGTCACAGCTGGCTAGGTACCTGGGACGTGGTCCTGCAGGAGGCACGTCTGCCAGGCAGCAGTCCCACTGGGAAGGGTGCTGGAGGTGGTGTTCCAACAGCAGCAGCAACAGCAGGCTCTCCTTCCCTGGGTGGCAATGTTCTCCTTCTTCCTGCAGGCACTGGGTCTCCCAGGCCACCTCAGCCAGCCGGCTTATGTATCCCTCCAAAGAGGGACAGGTGATGGAAATTAGTCACAGCTGGCTGGGTGCCTGGGACCTGGTCCTGCAGGAGGCACGTCTGCCAGGCAGCAGTCCCACTGGGAAGGGTGGTGGAGGTGGTGTTCCAACAGCAGCAGCAACAGCAGGCTCTCCTTCCCTGGGTGGCGATGTTCTCCTTCTTCCTGCAGGCACTGGGTCTCCCAGGCCACCTCAGCCAGCCGGCTTATGTATCCCTCCAAAGAGGGACAGGTGATGGAAATTAGTCACAGCTGGCTGGGTGCCTGGGACCTGGTCCTGCAGTAGGCACGTCTGCCAGGCAGCAGTCCCACTGGGAAGGGTGGTGGAGGTGGTGTTCCAACAGCAGCAGCAACAGCAGGCTCTCCTTCCCTGGGTGGCGATGTTCTCCTTCTTCCTGAAGGCACTGGGTCTCCCAGGCCACCTCAGCCAGCCGGCTTATGTATCCCTCCCAAGAGGGACAGGTGATGGAAATTAGTCACAGCTGGCTGGGTACCTGGGACCTGGTCCTGCAGGAGGCACGTCTGCCAGGCAGCAGTCCCACTGGGAAGGGTGGTGGAGGTGATGTTCCAACAGCAGCAGCAACAGCAGGCTCTCCTTCCCTGGGTGGCGATGTTCTCCTTCTTCCTGCAGGCACTGGGTCTCCCAGGCCACCTCAGCCAGCCGGCTTATGTATCCCTCCAAAGAGGGACAGGTGATGGAAATTAGTCACAACTGGCTGGCTGCCTGGGACCTGGTCCTGCAGGAGGCACGTCTGCCAGGCAGCAGTCCCACTGGGGAGAGTGGTGGAGGTGGTGTTCCAACAGCAACAGCAACAGCAGGCTCTCCTTCCCTGGGTGGCGATGTTCTCCTTCTTCCTGCAGGCACTGGGTCTCCCAGGCCACCTCAGCCAGCCGGCTTATGTATCCCTCCATAGAGGGACAGGTGATGGAAATTAGTCACAGCTGGCTGGGTACCTGGGACCTGGTCCTGCAGGAGGCACATCTGCCAGGCAGCAGTCCCACTGGGAAGGGTGGTGGAGGTGGTGGAGGTGGTGTTCCAACAGCAGCAGCAACAGCAGGCTCTCCTTCCCTGGGTGGCGATGTTCTCCTTCTTCCTGCAGGCACTGGGTCTCCCAGGCCACCTCAGCCAGCCGGCTTATGTATCCCTCCAAAGAGGGACAGGTGATGGAAATTAGTCACAGCTGGCTGGGTGCCTGGGACCTGGTCCTGCAGGAGGCACGTCTGCCAGGCAGCAGTCCCACTGGGAAGGGTGGTGGAGGTGGTGTTCCAACAGCAGCAGCAACAGCAGGCTCTCCTTCCCTGGGTGGCGATGTTCTCCTTCCTCCTGCAGGCACTGGGTCTCCCAGGCCAGCTCAGCCAGCCGGGTTATGTATCCCTCCGAAGAGGGACAGGTGATGTAAATTAGTCACAGCTGGCTAGGTACCTGGGACCTGGTCCTGCAGGAGGCACGTCTGCCAGGCAGCAGTCCCACTGGGAAGGGTGGTGGAGGTGGTGTTCCAACAGCAGCAGCAACAGCAGGCTCTCCTTCCCTGGGTGGCGATGTTCTCCTTCTTCCTGCAGGCACTGGGTCTCCCAGGCCAGCTCAGCCAGCCGGCTTATGTATCCCTCCAAAGAGGGACAGGTGATGGAAATTAGTCACAGCTGGCTGGGTACCTGGGACCTGGTCCTGCAGGAGGCACGTCTGCCAGGCAGCAGTCCCACTGGGAAGGGTGGTGGAGGTGGTGTTCCAACAGCAGCAGCAACAGCAGGCTCTCCTTCCCTGGGTGGCGATGTTCTCCTTCCTCCTGCAGGCACTGGGTCTCCCAGGCCACCTCAGCCAGCCGGCTTATGTATCCCTCCAAAGAGGGACAGGTGATGGAAATTAGTCACAGCTGGCTGGGTGCCTGGGACCTGGTCCTGCAGGAGGCACGTCTGCCAGGCAGCAGTCCCACTGGGAAGGGTGGTGGAGGTGGTGTTCCAACAGCAGCAGCAACAGCAGGCTCTCCTTCCCTGGGTGGCGATGTTCTCCTTCTTCCTGCAGGCACTGGGTCTCCCAGGCCAGCTCAGCCAGCCGGCTTATGTATCCCTCCAAAGAGGGACAGGTGATGGAAATTAGTCACAGCTGGCTGGGTACCTGGGACCTGGTCCTGCAGGAGGCACATCTGCCAGGCAGCAGTCCCACTGGGAAGGGCGGTGGAGGTGATGTTCCAACAGCAGCAGCAACAGCAGGCTCTCCTTCCCAGGGTGGCGATGTTCTTCTTCTTCCTGCAGGCACTGGGCCTCCCAGGCCACCTCAGCCAGCCGGCTTATGTATCCCTCCAAAGAGGAACAGGTGATGGAAATTAGTCACAGCTGGCTGGGTACCTGGGACCTGGTCCTGCAGGAGGCACGTCTGCCAGGCAGCAGTCCCACTGGGAAGGGTGGTGGAGGTGGTGTTCCAACAGCAGCAGCAACAGCAGGCTCTCCTTCCCTGGGTGGCGATGTTCTCCTTCTTCCTGCAGGCACTGGGTCTCCCAGGCCACCTCAGCCAGCCGGCTTATGTATCCCTCCAAAGAGGGACAGGTGATGGAAATTAGTCACAGCTGGCTGGGTACCTGGGACCTGGTCCTGCAGGAGGCACGTCTGCCAGGCAGCAGTTCCACTGGGAAGGGTGGTGGAGGTGCTGTTCCAACAGCAGCAGCAACAGCAGGCTCTCCTTCCCTGGGTGGCGATGTTCTCCTTCTTCCTGCAGGCACTGGGTCTCCCAGGCCACCTCAGCCAGCCGGCTTATTTATCCCTCCAAAGAGGGACAGGTGATGGAAATTAGTCACAGCTGGCTGGGTGCCTGGGACCTGGTCCTGCAGGAGGCACGTCTGCCAGGCAGCAGTCCCACTGGGAAGGGTGGTGGAGGTGGTGTTCCAACAGCAGCAGCAACAGCAGGCTCTCCTTCCCTGGGTGGCGATGTTCTCCTTCTTCCTGCAGGCACTGGGTCTCCCAGGCCACCTCAGCCAGCCGGCTTATGTATCCCTCCAAAGAGGGACAGGTGATGGAAATTAGTCACAGCTGGCTGGGTGCCTGGGACCTGGTCCTGCAGGAGGCACGTCTGCCAGGCAGCAGTCCCACTGGGAAGGGTGGTGGAGGTGGTGTTCCAACAGCAGCAGCAACAGCAGGCTCTCCTTCCCTGGGTGGCGATGTTCTCCTTCTTCCTGCAGGCACTGGGTCTCCCAGGCCACCTCAGCCAGCCGGCTTATGTATCCCTCCAAAGAGGGACAGGTGATGGAAATTAGTCACAGCTGGCTGGGTGCCTGGGACCTGGTCCTGCAGGAGGCACGTCTGCCAGGCAGCAGTCCTACTGGGAAGGGTGGTGGAGGTTGTGTTCCAACAGCAGCAGCAACAGCAGGCTCTCCTTCCCTGGGTGGCGATGTTCTCCTTCTTCCTGCAGGCACTGGGTCTCCCAGGCCACCTCAGCCAGCCGGCTTATGTATCCCTCCAAAGAGGGACAGGTGATGGAAATTAGTCACAGCTGGCTGGGTGCCTGGGACCTGGTCCTGCAGGAGGCACGTCTGCCAGGCAGCAGTCCTACTGGGAAGGGTGGTGGAGGTGGTGTTCCAACAGCAGCAGCAACAGCAGGCTCTCCTTCCCTGGGTGGCGATGTTCTCCTTCTTCCTGCAGGCACTGGGTCTCCCAGGCCACCTCAGCCAGCCGGCTTATGTATCCCTCCAAAGAGGGACAGGTGATGGAAATTAGTCACAGCTGGCAGGGTGCCTGGGACCTGGTCCTGCAGGAGGCACGTCTGCCAGGCAGCAGTCCCACTGGGAAGGGTGGTGGAGGTGGTGTTCCAACAGCAGCAGCAACAGCAGGCTCTCCTTCCCTGGGTGGCGATGTTCTCCTTCTTCCTGCAGGCACTGGGTCTCCCAGGCCACCTCAGCCAGCCGGCTTATGTATCCCTCCAAAGAGGGACAGGTGATGGAAATTAGTCACAACTGGCTGGGTGCCTGGGACCTGGTCCTGCAGGAGGCACGTCTGCCAGGCAGCAGTCCCACTGGGAAGGGTGGTGGAGGTGGTGTTCCAACAGCAGCAGCAACAGCAGGCTCTCCTTCCCTGGGTGGCGATGTTCTCCTTCTTCCTGCAGGCACTGGGTCTCCCAGGCCACCTCAGCCAGCCGGTTTATGTATCCCTCCAAAGAGGGACAGGTGATGGAAATTAGTCACAGCTGGCTGGGTGCCTGGGACCTGGTCCTGCAGGAGGCACGTCTGCCAGGCAGCAGTCCCACTGGGAAGGGTGGTGGAGGTGGTGTTCCAACAGCAGCAGCAACAGCAGGCTCTCCTTCCCTGGGTGGCGATGTTCTCCTTCTTCCTGAAGCACTGGGTCTCCCAGGCCACCTCAGTCAGCCGGCTTATGTATCCCTCCAAAGAGGGACAGGTGATGGAAATTAGTCACAGCTGGCTGGGTACCTGGGACCTGGTCCTGCAGGAGGCACGTCTGCCAGGCAGCAGTCCCACTGGGAAGGGTGGTGGAGGTGATGTTCCAACAGCAGCAGCAACAGCAGGCTCTCCTTCCCAGGGTGGCGATGTTCTTCTTCTTCCTGCAGGCACTGGGCCTCCCAGGCCACCTCAGCCAGCCGGCTTATGTATCCCTCCAAAGAGGGACAGGTGATGGAAATTAGTCACAGCTGGCTGGGTACCTGGGACCTGGTCCTGCAGGAGGCACGTCTGCCAGGCAGCAGTCCCACTGGGAAGGGTGGTGGAGGTGGTGTTCCAACAGCAGCAGCAACAGCAGGCTCTCCTTCCCTGGGTGGCGATGTTCTCCTTCTTCCTGCAGGCACTGGGTCTCCCAGGCCACCTCAGCCAGCCGGCTTATGTATCCCTCCAAAGAGGGACAGGTGATGGAAATTAGTCACAGCTGGCTGGGTACCTGGGACCTGGTCCTGCAGGAGGCACGTCTGCCAGGCAGCAGTCCTACTGGGAAGGGTGGTGGAGGTGGTGTTCCAACAGCAGCAGCAACAGCAGGCTCTCCTTCCCTGGGTGGCGATGTTCTCCTTCTTCCTGCAGGCACTGGGTCTCCCAGGCCACCTCAGCCAGCCGGCTTATGTATCCCTCCAAAGAGGGACAGGTGATGGAAATTAGTCACAGCTGGCTGGGTGGCTGGGACCTGGTCCTGCAGGAGGCACGTCTGCCAGGCAGCAGTCCCACTGGGAAGGGTGGTGGAGGTGGTGTTCCAACAGCAGCAGCAACAGCAGGCTCTCCTTCCCTGGGTGGCGATGTTCTCCTTCCTCCTGCAGGCACTGGGTCTCCCAGGCCACCTCACCCAGCCGGCTTATGTATCCCTCCCAAGAGGGACAGGTGATGGAAATTAGTCACAGCTGGCTGGGTGCCTGGGACACGGTCCTGCAGGAGGCATGTCTGCCAGGCAGCAGTCCCACTGGGAAGGGTGGTGGAGGTGGTGTTCCAACAGCAGCAGCAACAGCAGGCTCTCCTTCCCTGGGTGGCGATGTTCTCCTTCTTCCTGCAGGCACTGGGTCTCCCAGGCCACCTCAGCCAGCCGGCTTATGTATCCCTCCAAAGAGGGACAGGTGATGGAAATTAGTCACAGCTGGCTAGGCACCTGGGACCTGGTCCTGCAGGAGGCACGTCTGCCAGACAGCAGTCCCACTGGGAAGGGTGGTGGAGGTGGTGTTCCAACAGCAGCAGCAACAGCAGGCTCTCCTTCCCTGGGTGGCGATGTTCTCCTTCTTCCTGCAGGCACTGGGTCTCCCAGGCCACCTCAGCCAGCCGGCTTATGTATCCCTCCAAAGAAGGACAGGTGATGGAAATTAGTCACAGCTGGCTAGGTACCTGGGACGTGGTCCTGCAGGAGGCACGTCTGCCAGGCAGCAGTCCCACTGGGAAGGGTGCTGGAGGTGGTGTTCCAACAGCAGCAGCAACAGCAGGCTCTCCTTCCCTGGGTGGCAATGTTCTCCTTCTTCCTGCAGGCACTGGGTCTCCCAGGCCACCTCAGCCAGCCGGCTTATGTATCCCTCCAAAGAGGGACAGGTGATGGAAATTAGTCACAGCTGGCTGGGTGCCTGGGACCTGGTCCTGCAGGAGGCACGTCTGCCAGGCAGCAGTCCCACTGGGAAGGGTGGTGGAGGTGGTGTTCCAACAGCAGCAGCAACAGCAGGCTCTCCTTCCCTGGGTGGCGATGTTCTCCTTCTTCCTGCAGGCACTGGGTCTCCCAGGCCACCTCAGCCAGCCGGCTTATGTATCCCTCCAAAGAGGGACAGGTGATGGAAATTAGTCACAGCTGGCTGGGTGCCTGGGACCTGGTCCTGCAGTAGGCACGTCTGCCAGGCAGCAGTCCCACTGGGAAGGGTGGTGGAGGTGGTGTTCCAACAGCAGCAGCAACAGCAGGCTCTCCTTCCCTGGGTGGCGATGTTCTCCTTCTTCCTGAAGGCACTGGGTCTCCCAGGCCACCTCAGCCAGCCGGCTTATGTATCCCTCCCAAGAGGGACAGGTGATGGAAATTAGTCACAGCTGGCTGGGTACCTGGGACCTGGTCCTGCAGGAGGCACGTCTGCCAGGCAGCAGTCCCACTGGGAAGGGTGGTGGAGGTGATGTTCCAACAGCAGCAGCAACAGCAGGCTCTCCTTCCCTGGGTGGCGATGTTCTCCTTCTTCCTGCAGGCACTGGGTCTCCCAGGCCACCTCAGCCAGCCGGCTTATGTATCCCTCCAAAGAGGGACAGGTGATGGAAATTAGTCACAACTGGCTGGCTGCCTGGGACCTGGTCCTGCAGGAGGCACGTCTGCCAGGCAGCAGTCCCACTGGGGAGAGTGGTGGAGGTGGTGTTCCAACAGCAACAGCAACAGCAGGCTCTCCTTCCCTGGGTGGCGATGTTCTCCTTCTTCCTGCAGGCACTGGGTCTCCCAGGCCACCTCAGCCAGCCGGCTTATGTATCCCTCCATAGAGGGACAGGTGATGGAAATTAGTCACAGCTGGCTGGGTACCTGGGACCTGGTCCTGCAGGAGGCACATCTGCCAGGCAGCAGTCCCACTGGGAAGGGTGGTGGAGGTGGTGGAGGTGGTGTTCCAACAGCAGCAGCAACAGCAGGCTCTCCTTCCCTGGGTGGCGATGTTCTCCTTCTTCCTGCAGGCACTGGGTCTCCCAGGCCACCTCAGCCAGCCGGCTTATGTATCCCTCCAAAGAGGGACAGGTGATGGAAATTAGTCACAGCTGGCTGGGTGCCTGGGACCTGGTCCTGCAGGAGGCACGTCTGCCAGGCAGCAGTCCCACTGGGAAGGGTGGTGGAGGTGGTGTTCCAACAGCAGCAGCAACAGCAGGCTCTCCTTCCCTGGGTGGCGATGTTCTCCTTCCTCCTGCAGGCACTGGGTCTCCCAGGCCAGCTCAGCCAGCCGGGTTATGTATCCCTCCGAAGAGGGACAGGTGATGTAAATTAGTCACAGCTGGCTAGGTACCTGGGACCTGGTCCTGCAGGAGGCACGTCTGCCAGGCAGCAGTCCCACTGGGAAGGGTGGTGGAGGTGGTGTTCCAACAGCAGCAGCAACAGCAGGCTCTCCTTCCCTGGGTGGCGATGTTCTCCTTCTTCCTGCAGGCACTGGGTCTCCCAGGCCAGCTCAGCCAGCCGGCTTATGTATCCCTCCAAAGAGGGACAGGTGATGGAAATTAGTCACAGCTGGCTGGGTACCTGGGACCTGGTCCTGCAGGAGGCACGTCTGCCAGGCAGCAGTCCCACTGGGAAGGGTGGTGGAGGTGGTGTTCCAACAGCAGCAGCAACAGCAGGCTCTCCTTCCCTGGGTGGCGATGTTCTCCTTCCTCCTGCAGGCACTGGGTCTCCCAGGCCACCTCAGCCAGCCGGCTTATGTATCCCTCCAAAGAGGGACAGGTGATGGAAATTAGTCACAGCTGGCTGGGTGCCTGGGACCTGGTCCTGCAGGAGGCACGTCTGCCAGGCAGCAGTCCCACTGGGAAGGGTGGTGGAGGTGGTGTTCCAACAGCAGCAGCAACAGCAGGCTCTCCTTCCCTGGGTGGCGATGTTCTCCTTCTTCCTGCAGGCACTGGGTCTCCCAGGCCAGCTCAGCCAGCCGGCTTATGTATCCCTCCAAAGAGGGACAGGTGATGGAAATTAGTCACAGCTGGCTGGGTACCTGGGACCTGGTCCTGCAGGAGGCACATCTGCCAGGCAGCAGTCCCACTGGGAAGGGCGGTGGAGGTGATGTTCCAACAGCAGCAGCAACAGCAGGCTCTCCTTCCCAGGGTGGCGATGTTCTTCTTCTTCCTGCAGGCACTGGGCCTCCCAGGCCACCTCAGCCAGCCGGCTTATGTATCCCTCCAAAGAGGAACAGGTGATGGAAATTAGTCACAGCTGGCTGGGTACCTGGGACCTGGTCCTGCAGGAGGCACGTCTGCCAGGCAGCAGTCCCACTGGGAAGGGTGGTGGAGGTGGTGTTCCAACAGCAGCAGCAACAGCAGGCTCTCCTTCCCTGGGTGGCGATGTTCTCCTTCTTCCTGCAGGCACTGGGTCTCCCAGGCCACCTCAGCCAGCCGGCTTATGTATCCCTCCAAAGAGGGACAGGTGATGGAAATTAGTCACAGCTGGCTGGGTACCTGGGACCTGGTCCTGCAGGAGGCACGTCTGCCAGGCAGCAGTTCCACTGGGAAGGGTGGTGGAGGTGCTGTTCCAACAGCAGCAGCAACAGCAGGCTCTCCTTCCCTGGGTGGCGATGTTCTCCTTCTTCCTGCAGGCACTGGGTCTCCCAGGCCACCTCAGCCAGCCGGCTTATTTATCCCTCCAAAGAGGGACAGGTGATGGAAATTAGTCACAGCTGGCTGGGTGCCTGGGACCTGGTCCTGCAGGAGGCACGTCTGCCAGGCAGCAGTCCCACTGGGAAGGGTGGTGGAGGTGGTGTTCCAACAGCAGCAGCAACAGCAGGCTCTCCTTCCCTGGGTGGCGATGTTCTCCTTCTTCCTGCAGGCACTGGGTCTCCCAGGCCACCTCAGCCAGCCGGCTTATGTATCCCTCCAAAGAGGGACAGGTGATGGAAATTAGTCACAGCTGGCTGGGTGCCTGGGACCTGGTCCTGCAGGAGGCACGTCTGCCAGGCAGCAGTCCCACTGGGAAGGGTGGTGGAGGTGGTGTTCCAACAGCAGCAGCAACAGCAGGCTCTCCTTCCCTGGGTGGCGATGTTCTCCTTCTTCCTGCAGGCACTGGGTCTCCCAGGCCACCTCAGCCAGCCGGCTTATGTATCCCTCCAAAGAGGGACAGGTGATGGAAATTAGTCACAGCTGGCTGGGTGCCTGGGACCTGGTCCTGCAGGAGGCACGTCTGCCAGGCAGCAGTCCTACTGGGAAGGGTGGTGGAGGTTGTGTTCCAACAGCAGCAGCAACAGCAGGCTCTCCTTCCCTGGGTGGCGATGTTCTCCTTCTTCCTGCAGGCACTGGGTCTCCCAGGCCACCTCAGCCAGCCGGCTTATGTATCCCTCCAAAGAGGGACAGGTGATGGAAATTAGTCACAGCTGGCTGGGTGCCTGGGACCTGGTCCTGCAGGAGGCACGTCTGCCAGGCAGCAGTCCTACTGGGAAGGGTGGTGGAGGTGGTGTTCCAACAGCAGCAGCAACAGCAGGCTCTCCTTCCCTGGGTGGCGATGTTCTCCTTCTTCCTGCAGGCACTGGGTCTCCCAGGCCACCTCAGCCAGCCGGCTTATGTATCCCTCCAAAGAGGGACAGGTGATGGAAATTAGTCACAGCTGGCAGGGTGCCTGGGACCTGGTCCTGCAGGAGGCACGTCTGCCAGGCAGCAGTCCCACTGGGAAGGGTGGTGGAGGTGGTGTTCCAACAGCAGCAGCAACAGCAGGCTCTCCTTCCCTGGGTGGCGATGTTCTCCTTCTTCCTGCAGGCACTGGGTCTCCCAGGCCACCTCAGCCAGCCGGCTTATGTATCCCTCCAAAGAGGGACAGGTGATGGAAATTAGTCACAACTGGCTGGGTGCCTGGGACCTGGTCCTGCAGGAGGCACGTCTGCCAGGCAGCAGTCCCACTGGGAAGGGTGGTGGAGGTGGTGTTCCAACAGCAGCAGCAACAGCAGGCTCTCCTTCCCTGGGTGGCGATGTTCTCCTTCTTCCTGCAGGCACTGGGTCTCCCAGGCCACCTCAGCCAGCCGGTTTATGTATCCCTCCAAAGAGGGACAGGTGATGGAAATTAGTCACAGCTGGCTGGGTGCCTGGGACCTGGTCCTGCAGGAGGCACGTCTGCCAGGCAGCAGTCCCACTGGGAAGGGTGGTGGAGGTGGTGTTCCAACAGCAGCAGCAACAGCAGGCTCTCCTTCCCTGGGTGGCGATGTTCTCCTTCTTCCTGAAGCACTGGGTCTCCCAGGCCACCTCAGTCAGCCGGCTTATGTATCCCTCCAAAGAGGGACAGGTGATGGAAATTAGTCACAGCTGGCTGGGTACCTGGGACCTGGTCCTGCAGGAGGCACGTCTGCCAGGCAGCAGTCCCACTGGGAAGGGTGGTGGAGGTGATGTTCCAACAGCAGCAGCAACAGCAGGCTCTCCTTCCCAGGGTGGCGATGTTCTTCTTCTTCCTGCAGGCACTGGGCCTCCCAGGCCACCTCAGCCAGCCGGCTTATGTATCCCTCCAAAGAGGGACAGGTGATGGAAATTAGTCACAGCTGGCTGGGTACCTGGGACCTGGTCCTGCAGGAGGCACGTCTGCCAGGCAGCAGTCCCACTGGGAAGGGTGGTGGAGGTGGTGTTCCAACAGCAGCAGCAACAGCAGGCTCTCCTTCCCTGGGTGGCGATGTTCTCCTTCTTCCTGCAGGCACTGGGTCTCCCAGGCCACCTCAGCCAGCCGGCTTATGTATCCCTCCAAAGAGGGACAGGTGATGGAAATTAGTCACAGCTGGCTGGGTACCTGGGACCTGGTCCTGCAGGAGGCACGTCTGCCAGGCAGCAGTCCCACTGGGAAGGGTGGTGGAGGTGCTGTTCCAACAGCAGCAGCAACAGCAGGCTCTCCTTCCCTGGGTGGCGATGTTCTCCTTCTTCCTGCAGGCACTGGGTCTCCCAGGCCACCTCAGCCAGCCGGCTTATGTATCCCTCCAAAGAGGGACAGGTGATGGAAATTAGTTACAGCTGGCTGGGTACCTGGGACCTGGTCCTGCAGGAGGCACGTCTGCCAGGCAGCAGTCCCACTGGGAAGGGTGGTGGAGGTGGTGTTCCAACAGCAGCAGCAACAGCAGGCTCTCCTTCCCTGGGTGGCGATGTTCTCCTTCTTCCTGCAGGCACTGGGTCTCCCAGGCCACCTCAGCCAGCCGGCTTATGTATCCCTCCAAAGAGGGACAGGTGATGGAAATTAGTCACAGCTGGCTGGGTGCCTGGGACCTGGTCCTGCAGGAGGCACGTCTGCCAGGCAGCAGTCCCACTGGGAAGGGTGGTGTTCCAACAGCAGCAGCAACAGCAGGCTCTCCTTTCCTGGGTGGCGATGTTCTCCTTCTTCCTGCAGGCACTGGGTCTCCCAGGCCACCTCAGCCAGCCGGCTTATGTATCCCTCCAAAGAGGGACAGGTGATGGAAATTAGTCACAGCTGGCGGGGTACCTGGGACCTGGTCCTGCAGGAGGCACGTCTGCCAGGCAGCAGTCCCACTGGGAAGGGTGGTGGAGGTGGTGTTCCAACAGCAGCAGCAACAGCAGGCTCTCCTTCCCTGGGTAGCGATGTTCTTCTTCCTGCAGGCACTGGGTCTCCCAGGCCACCTCAGCCAGCCGGCTTATGTATCCCTCCAAAGAGGGACAGGTGATGGAAATTAGTCACAGCTGGCTGGGTGCCTGGGACCTGGTCCTGCAGGAGGCACGTCTGCCAGGCAGCAGTCCCACTGGGAAGGGTGGTGGAGATGGTGTTCCAACAGCAGCAGCAACAGCAGGCTCTCCTTCCCTGGGTGGCGATGTTCTCCTTCTTCCTGCAGGCACTGGGTCTCCCAGGCCACCTCAGCCAGCCGGCTTATGTATCCCTCCAAAGAGGGACAGGTGATGGAAATTAGTCACAGCTGGCTGGGTACCTGGGACCTGGTCCTGCAGGAGGCACGTCTGCCAGGCAGCAGTCCCACTGGGAAGGGTGGTGGAGGTGGTGTTCCAACAGCAGCAGCAACAGCAGGCTCTCCTTCCCTGGGTGGCGATGTTCTCCTTCTTCCTGCAGGCACTGGGTCTCCCAGGCCACCTCAGCCAGCCGGCTTATGTATCCCTCCAAAGAGGGACAGGTGATGGAAATTAGTCACAGCTGGCTGGGTACCTGGGACCTGGTCCTGCAGGAGGCACGTCTGCCAGGCAGCAGTCCCACTGGGAAGGGTGGTGGAGGTGGTGTTCCAACAGCAGCAGCAACAGCAGGCTCTCCTTTCCTGGGTGGCGATGTTCTCCTTCTTCCTGCAGGCACTGGGTCTCCCAGGCCACCTCAGCCAGCCGGCTTATGTATCCCTCCAAAGAGGGACAGGTGATGGAAATTAGTCACAGCTGGCTGGGTGCCTGGGACCTGGTCCTGCAGGAGGCACGTCTGCCAGGCAGCAGTCCCACTGGGAAGGGTGGTGGAGGTGGTGTTCCAACAGCAGCAGCAACAGCAGGCTCTCCTTCCCTGGGTGGCGATGTTCTCCTTCTTCCTGCAGGCACTGGGTCTCCCAGGCCACCTCAGCCAGCCGGCTTATGTATCCCTCCAAAGAGGGACAGGTGATGGAAATTAGTCACAACTGGCTGGGTGCCTGGGACCTGGTCCTGCAGGAGGCACGTCTGCCAGGCAGCAGTCCCACTGGGAAGGGTGGTGGAGGTGGTGTTCCAACAGCAGCAGCAACAGCAGGCTCTCCTTCCCTGGGTGGCGATGTTCTCCTTCTTCCTGCAGGCACTGGGTCTCCCAGGCCACCTCAGCCAGCCGGTTTATGTATCCCTCCAAAGAGGGACAGGTGATGGAAATTAGTCACAGCTGGCTGGGTGCCTGGGACCTGGTCCTGCAGGAGGCACGTCTGCCAGGCAGCAGTCCCACTGGGAAGGGTGGTGGAGGTGGTGTTCCAACAGCAGCAGCAACAGCAGGCTCTCCTTCCCTGGGTGGCGATGTTCTCCTTCTTCCTGAAGCACTGGGTCTCCCAGGCCACCTCAGCCAGCCGGCTTATGTATCCCTCCAAAGAGGGACAGGTGATGGAAATTAGTCACAGCTGGCTGGGTACCTGGGACCTGGTCCTGCAGGAGGCACGTCTGCCAGGCAGCAGTCCCACTGGGAAGGGTGGTGGAGGTGATGTTCCAACAGCAGCAGCAACAGCAGGCTCTCCTTCCCAGGGTGGCGATGTTCTTCTTCTTCCTGCAGGCACTGGGCCTCCCAGGCCACCTCAGCCAGCCGGCTTATGTATCCCTCCAAAGAGGGACAGGTGATGGAAATTAGTCACAGCTGGCTGGGTACCTGGGACCTGGTCCTGCAGGAGGCACGTCTGCCAGGCAGCAGTCCCACTGGGAAGGGTGGTGGAGGTGGTGTTCCAACAGCAGCAGCAACAGCAGGCTCTCCTTCCCTGGGTGGCGATGTTCTCCTTCTTCCTGCAGGCACTGGGTCTCCCAGGCCACCTCAGCCAGCCGGCTTATGTATCCCTCCAAAGAGGGACAGGTGATGGAAATTAGTCACAGCTGGCTGGGTACCTGGGACCTGGTCCTGCAGGAGGCACGTCTGCCAGGCAGCAGTCCCACTGGGAAGGGTGGTGGAGGTGCTGTTCCAACAGCAGCAGCAACAGCAGGCTCTCCTTCCCTGGGTGGCGATGTTCTCCTTCTTCCTGCAGGCACTGGGTCTCCCAGGCCACCTCAGCCAGCCGGCTTATGTATCCCTCCAAAGAGGGACAGGTGATGGAAATTAGTTACAGCTGGCTGGGTACCTGGGACCTGGTCCTGCAGGAGGCACGTCTGCCAGGCAGCAGTCCCACTGGGAAGGGTGGTGGAGGTGGTGTTCCAACAGCAGCAGCAACAGCAGGCTCTCCTTCCCTGGGTGGCGATGTTCTCCTTCTTCCTGCAGGCACTGGGTCTCCCAGGCCACCTCAGCCAGCCGGCTTATGTATCCCTCCAAAGAGGGACAGGTGATGGAAATTAGTCACAGCTGGCTGGGTGCCTGGGACCTGGTCCTGCAGGAGGCACGTCTGCCAGGCAGCAGTCCCACTGGGAAGGGTGGTGTTCCAACAGCAGCAGCAACAGCAGGCTCTCCTTTCCTGGGTGGCGATGTTCTCCTTCTTCCTGCAGGCACTGGGTCTCCCAGGCCACCTCAGCCAGCCGGCTTATGTATCCCTCCAAAGAGGGACAGGTGATGGAAATTAGTCACAGCTGGCGGGGTACCTGGGACCTGGTCCTGCAGGAGGCACGTCTGCCAGGCAGCAGTCCCACTGGGAAGGGTGGTGGAGGTGGTGTTCCAACAGCAGCAGCAACAGCAGGCTCTCCTTCCCTGGGTAGCGATGTTCTTCTTCCTGCAGGCACTGGGTCTCCCAGGCCACCTCAGCCAGCCGGCTTATGTATCCCTCCAAAGAGGGACAGGTGATGGAAATTAGTCACAGCTGGCTGGGTGCCTGGGACCTGGTCCTGCAGGAGGCACGTCTGCCAGGCAGCAGTCCCACTGGGAAGGGTGGTGGAGATGGTGTTCCAACAGCAGCAGCAACAGCAGGCTCTCCTTCCCTGGGTGGCGATGTTCTCCTTCTTCCTGCAGGCACTGGGTCTCCCAGGCCACCTCAGCCAGCCGGCTTATGTATCCCTCCAAAGAGGGACAGGTGATGGAAATTAGTCACAGCTGGCTGGGTACCTGGGACCTGGTCCTGCAGGAGGCACGTCTGCCAGGCAGCAGTCCCACTGGGAAGGGTGGTGGAGGTGGTGTTCCAACAGCAGCAGCAACAGCAGGCTCTCCTTCCCTGGGTGGCGATGTTCTCCTTCTTCCTGCAGGCACTGGGTCTCCCAGGCCACCTCAGCCAGCCGGCTTATGTATCCCTCCAAAGAGGGACAGGTGATGGAAATTAGTCACAGCTGGCTGGGTACCTGGGACCTGGTCCTGCAGGAGGCACGTCTGCCAGGCAGCAGTCCCACTGGGAAGGGTGGTGGAGGTGGTGTTCCAACAGCAGCAGCAACAGCAGGCTCTCCTTTCCTGGGTGGCGATGTTCTCCTTCTTCCTGCAGGCACTGGGTCTCCCAGGCCACCTCAGCCAGCCGGCTTATGTATCCCTCCAAAGAGGGACAGGTGATGGAAATTAGTCACAGCTGGCTGGGTGCCTGGGACCTGGTCCTGCAGGAGGCACGTCTGCCAGGCAGCAGTCCCACTGGGAAGGGTGGTGGAGGTGGTGTTCCAACAGCAGCAGCAACAGCAGGCTCTCCTTTCCTGGGTGGCGATGTTCTCCTTCTTCCTGCAGGCACTGGGTCTCCCAGGCCACCTCAGCCAGCCGGCTTATGTATCCCTCCAAAGAGGGACAGGTGATGGAAATTAGTCACAGCTGGCTGGGTACCTGGGACCTGGTCCTGCAGGAGGCACGTCTGCCAGGCAGCAGTCCCACTGGGAAGGGTGGTGGAGGTGGTGTTCCAACAGCAGCAGCAACAGCAGGCTCTCCTTCCCTGGGTGGCGATGTTCTCCTTCTTCCTGCAGGCACTGGGTCTCCCAGGCCACCTCAGCCAGCCGGCTTATGTATCCCTCCAAAGAGGGACAGGTGATGGAAATTAGTCACAGCTGGCTGGGTGCCTGGGACCTGGTCCTGCAGGAGGCACGTCTGCCAGGCAGCAGTCCCACTGGGAAGGGTGGTGGAGGTGGTGTTCCAACAGCAGCAGCAACAGCAGGCTCTCCTTCCCTGGGTGGCGATGTTCTCCTTCTTCCTGCAGGCACTGGGTCTCCCAGGCCACCTCAGCCAGCCGGCTTATGTATCCCTCCAAAGAGGGACAGGTGATGGAAATTAGTCACAGCTGGCTAGGTGCCTGGGACCTGGTCCTGCAGGAGGCACGTCTGCCAGGCAGCAGTCCCACTGGGAAGGGTGGTGGAGGTGGTGTTCCAACAGCAGCAGCAACAGCAGGCTCTCCTTCCCTGGGTGGCGATGTTCTCCTTCTTCCTGCAGGCACTGGGTCTCCCAGGCCACCTCAGCCAGCCGGCTTATGTATCCCTCCAAAGAGGGACAGGTGATGGAAATTAGTCAGAGCTGGCTAGGTGCCTGGGACCTGGTCCTGCAGGAGGCACGTCTGCCAGGCAGCAGTCCCACTGGGAAGGGTGGTGGAGGTGGTGTTCCAACAGCAGCAGCAACAGCAGGCTCTCCTTCCCTGGGTGGCGATGTTCTCCTTCTTCCTGCAGGCACTGGGTCTCCCAGGCCACCTCAGCCAGCCGGCTTATGTATCCCTCCAAAGAGGGACAGGTGATGGAAATTAGTCACAGCTGGCTGGGTACCTGGGACCTGGTCCTGCAGGAGGCACGTCTGCCAGGCAGCAGTCCCACTGGGAAGGGTGGTGGAGGTGGTGTTCCAACAGCAGCAGCAACAGCAGGCTCTCCTTCCCTGGGTGGCGATGTTCTCCTTCTTCCTGCAGGCACTGGGTCTCCCAGGCCACCTCAGCCAGCCGGCTTATGTATCCCTCCAAAGAGGGACAGGTGATGGAAATTAGTCACAGCTGGCTGGGTACCTGGGACCTGGTCCTGCAGGAGGCACGTCTGCCAGGCAGCAGTCCCACTGGGAAGGGTGGTGGAGGTGGTGTTCCAACAGCAGCAGCAACAGCAGGCTCTCCTTCCCTGGGTGGCGATGTTCTCCTTCTTCCTGCAGGCAGTGGGCCTCCCAGGCCACCTCAGCCAGCCGGCTTATGTATCCCTCCAAAGAGGGACAGGTGATGGAAATTAGTCACAGCTGGCTGGGTGCCTGGGACCTGGTCCTGCAGGAGGCACGTCTGCCAGGCAGCAGTCCCACTGGGAAGGGTGGTGGAGATGGTGTTCCAACAGCAGCAGCAACAGCACGCTCTCCTTCCCTGGGTGGCGATGTTCTCCTTCTTCCTGCAGGCACTGGGTCTCCCAGGCCAGCTCAGCCAGCCGGCTTATGTATCCCTCCAAAGAGGGACAGGTGATGGAAATTAGTCACAGCTGGCTGGGTGCCTGGGACCTGGTCCTGCAGGAGGCACGTCTGCCAGGCAGCAGTCCCACTGGGAAGGGTGGTGGAGATGGTGTTCCAACAGCAGGCTCTCCTTCCCTGGGTGGCGATGTTCTCCTTCTTCCTGCAGGCACTGGGTATCCCAGGCCACCTCAGCCAGCCGGCTTATGTATCCCTCCAAAGAGGGACAGGTGATGGAAATTAGTCACAGCTGGCTAGGTGCCTGGGACCTGGTCCTGCAGGAGGCACGTCTGCCAGGCTGCAGTCCCACTGGGAAGGGTGGTGGAGGTGGTGTTCCAACAGCAGCAGCAGCAGCAGGCTCTCCTTCCCTGGGTGGCGATGTTCTCCTTCTTCCTGCAGGCACTGGGTCTCCCAGGCCACCTCAGCCAGCCGGCTTATGTATCCCTCCAAAGAGGGACAGGTGATGGAAATTAGTCACAGCTGGCTGGGTACCTGGGACCTGGTCCTGCAGGAGGCACGTCTGCCAGGCAGCAGTCCCACTGGGAAGGGTGGTGGAGGTGGTGTTCCAACAGCAGCAGCAACAGCAGGCTCTCCTTCCCTGGGTGGCGATGTTCTCCTTCTTCCTGCAGGCACTGGGTCTCCCAGGCCACCTCAGCCAGCCGGCTTATGTATCCCTCCAAAGAGGGACAGGTGATGGAAATTAGTCACAGCTGGCTGGGTACCTGGGACCTGGTCCTGCAGGAGGCACGTCTGCCAGGCAGCAGTCCCACTGGGAAGGGTGGTGGAGGTGGTGTTCCAACAGCAGCAGCAACAGCAGGCTCTCCTTCCCTGGGTGGCGATGTTCTCCTTCTTCCTGCAGGCACTGGGTCTCCCAGGCCACCTCAGCCAGCCGGCTTATGTATCCCTCCAAAGAGGGACAGGTGATGGAAATTAGTCACAGCTGGCTGGGTACCTGGGACCTGGTCCTGCAGGAGGCACGTCTGCCAGGCAGCAGTCCCACTGGGAAGGGTGGTGGAGGTGGTGTTCCAACAGCAGCAGCAACAGCAGGCTCTCCTTCCCTGGGTGGCGATGTTCTCCTTCTTCCTGCAGGCACTGGGTCATTTGGAGACCTTCAGGTAATAAGCGACTAATAATTCTAAACAACAACAACCATAATGATAATAATACTCAGCTTGAGGGCTTCCCATAGACATTGAGTTGGCCACTGTGAGAACAGGATGCTGGACTAGATAGGCACTGGCCTGATCCAGCTTGGCTCTTCTTAGGTTCTTATAAAGACCCCTAAAAAGGGAGTTCAAGGACTTTGAAGTTGTCCCTCAACAGTTAGCACCTGGATAACAGACTGAATGCAGGCACACTCTGATTCGTTTGCGGCGAAGTTAGATGGCAGGGAGTCAAAGCAACTGTTACCCAATGCTCTCCAGTGCATTTTCCTGTCATTTTCCTTATTGCAAAAAGTCCAATCTTTGGATGAAGCAGGTTTGTTGTACAGCACCTCAAAATCAGCTTTAATTGCATACAATGAATTTGCCAGCATTTGCTGGAATCCCACCCGAAAATAGTGACAGTCATCCCCGCGATGGTGAGATCCATTGCATTTCTATTTAAATTATACCACTTATTTATGAATATGGTCCCAAATATCTGAAGGACTGCCTCCTTCCCTGTGGACCCTGTTGGGTATTGAGATCGGCAAAGAGGGCTCCCCTGGAAGTTTTTCCGCCCTCACAAGCTCGGGGGGGTAGCCTGGGAGAGGTATTCTCTGTGGCAGGCCCTAAGTTGTGGGACTCCCTCCCCACTGAGGTGCCTCTGGCAACTTCACGGGACAGTTTTTGGAAAATGCTGAAGACACACCTCTTTGCTGTGGCCATTGACACCTGAGATGCCTATTTTTAGGACCCACCCTATTTTTTTGTGATGGTGTTAGCCTCTTTTTAACTGTATTTAATTATGTATTTTAAAAGTGTTGTAACCCACCCTGGAATCTTTGGGTGAAGGGCGGATGATGATGATGATATATGCAAATCTGAGGAATGATGATGAGTAGGTGGCCATCCTAAAATCCAGAGAAGAACCTAGTAACTTGTGGAGAAAAGGCAATTCCTGAGCATGGACGAAGCGCTTCTATGCCAAGCCAGTACTGCTGCTAGTTCCGGGTGGGATTCAATCACATAGCAGCAAATTCAGGTTGCGCAATTAAAGTTGATTTGGAGGTCTTGCACAACAAACTTCCTTCCCCAAAAGATCAGACTTTTTGCAATAAGAAAAGTGATGGGAAAATACATTGGAAAGTGGCCCAACACTTGCTTTGATGCAAGGTCTTCTAACCTAAAACAAATCAAAATGAATGCTGATTAAAATAGTTTTATTTATTTATTTATTTATTTATTATTAAATTTATATCCCGCCCTTCCTCCCAGCAGGAGCCCAGAGCGGCAAACAAAAGCACTAAAAATACTTTAAAGCATCATAAAAACAGACTTTAAAATACATTAGAACAAAATCTTTAAAAACATTTTTTTAAAGTTTTGAAGACATCTTAAAAAAGAAAAAAAGGTTAAAAACATTTTTTTAAAAGTTTACAAACATATTGAAAGGCAATTCTAACACATCTAATCTCCCTGCAAACAAATCAGGAAGAATGCTCCATAAGCACATCTTCTAGAAGCATCCTTGGTCTCTTAGCTGCTGTGCCAAAGCCACACTGATATTTGAATTTATGCCCTCATTCCTTGACAGAGTTGGGTGTGCTTAAACACATTACAATCAATGGGCTTAAACAAGCCCAACGCTGAGCTGGATTTTTACAACGTGGATTTCTTTCCATTTTCAAGACCCCCTGCTAGGGATGAAAAGATCTGTCTGTTTCACTTCTCTCAGTTTCTCATTTTTCCAATGTTAAATTCAGTTCTCTACATTTCTACAGCGATCTGTGAATTTTTTAAAAAAGAAAAATCCTCATGAAAATTCTCCACCATTTTAGTGCAGATTTCTCCAAATAAACACATTTTTGTAGGCAGTTTTGACAAAGATACACATTTTTGCAAGCCGTTTCTCATCATATAATGCATTTTTGTATGTTATTTTCACTCATGTATTCACTTTTATGCACACTTTCCCCTAATAGATGCATTTTTGTAAATGTTTAGTTGGCGAACTGCATCCCAAAATTCTAATAAATGCGAATTTCCAAGGATGGCTGTGTTTCGGTCCTCATGTTGTTTCAGAAAGTGCAAATTTGACAAATTCTGCTTGAAATGGAAACTGGATCAAAATTCTCACCCATCCCTACCCCTTGCTACAAAACGATGAAAGGGTTCCTCTTCAGAATTTGGCCCTCTAGACATTGAATTGCATCCAGGGCCTGGTGGTAGTGTCTGTGACATCATCGCTGGCAATGATAGACAGCAGTGGGTCAGTCCTGTTACAGTAAGCTTCTAGTTCGCCTTAATAACACGCTACCCTTGAAATGTATTTTGCTTATACAGCTCCGGCTGCTTTATTTTTAGTTTTCCCAACCAGAACAGGCTCCGTATGATCAATGCCTGAGAAGGAGCCCAGGCCACTTCACTCTATTCTTGAACGTGTGGAGAACGCTGCCCTCTTGTGGCAACAGAACCAAAATGACATTGCAAGGCCCATGCTACAGACTGACAAGTTCAGTTCAGGTCTTACTGAGTAAGGTCTGAAGCCCAATTGGGAGTTTGTTGTTGTTGTATTCCTTCAAGTCGATTACGACTTATGGCGACCCTATAAATCTTTTTTGGATATATTCAAAGGGTTTTCATGGTAAGAGGTATTCAGAGCAGAGCTTGGAAGTAACTAGTTACAATTAACGAATTACTTGTAATTCATTACTTTTTTGAGTAACGAGTGGGTAATTCCTTTACATTTTATTGTAGTAGAACTAGGAGTAATTTTACTACTTTTGTGGAGTACTTGTAACTTTTCCAGAATTACTTTTGGGCATTACTTGGGGGGGGGAGCAGGGGAAGTCTTCTGCTCCTCTGATTTGTGGATGAAAATCATGTGCCTCAAACTGGGCTTCTGTGCAGCATTGCTCTTCCCTCATGCTCTGTGGGTAGGGAGGAGGTGGAGAGTGAGATGGGGTGGAGTGGAGAAAACAATTGTTTAAAATAATGGGTGGTGGTGGTGAAGAGTGGAGTGGAGGGGAAAAGGACCCAGGGGGCAAGAACATAGATAAAGGAGGGGAAGGAGGTAGCAGCAGAATGGAGATAAAGGACTGTGGAGGTGAAACATGACACAGCGTGTGTGTGTGTGTGAATACTGTGTTTGCACTTGGCACACAAAGTGGCCTCCACCACCCTCTCTGGCTACTGTGCTGCATTTGCAGTATTTTAACTTTTTTGCATCTCAGGGGAAAATGTTTGCTTGGGTGAGTGTCCCTTAGTTGGTGGCAGAGCAGGGTCTGGGAGGTGGTTAAGTGAGAGAGATTATGCTGGCTAGCTTGGGGGGGGTTGCACTTGGTTTAACATGCAAAGATCTGAGTAGTGGCCTCTGCCTCCCTTCCCATACCCTTACCAGCGGAGAGACCACCATTGCTATCTTATGAATAAAAATAATTATTCTACTACCTCTGTATGTGTTTGTTTATTTTTAATGTTGTTTTAGGCTAGTTAGATGTGCAGCAGCCAAGGTCAGCACCTTGCAGGCTTTTTTAAAGTAACTGAAATGTAATTGTAGTGATTACTTTGGAGGAAAAGTAAAGTAATTTGTTACTTTCAGAGCAATTGCAATTGTAACGGTAATTACTACTTTTTTGGGTCATGTAACTGTAACTGTACTTTATTACTTTTTAAAAGTAATCTTCTAAGCTCTGATTCAGAGGTGGTTTACCATTGCCTTCCTCTAAGCCTACGGCACCCAGTATTCCCAGGCGGTCTCCCATGCAAGTACTAACCAGGCCTGACCCTGCTTAGCTTCCGAGATCAGACGAGACCAGACGTGTTCAGGGTAGTATGGCCATGAGCCGGGGGTTTAGGAGGCAGAAAAAGCAAATGGCAGTGGCTAAGCAGCTGTCAATATACACTTACTTCCTGGTTTTGACTTGGTTGGCTTGCTATTTTGTGGATAGGATTCAAATACACACAGGCAAGCAAATTCAGGTTTATTTTCATTTTTCATATTAAAGAGTATTTATTTATTTTTATTTAAACTTTATTAAGTTTTTAAAATAATTAATAAATACAAATAATTACAACAAAAACAACCTTCAATGAGGTATGGAAGCACTTCAGTCTGGTAAACAGAATCCACAAAAACCAATTCTATGGGACGATTCCATTCACAGTAAAGTGAGGCAATACCTAGGCGGAGTAGAAACGCAAATATATTTCATTTATTCTTCCAAATAAAGCCATATTTCATTGCGAGGTAACGAGACATCATATGCCTATCCATATAGGATATGAAGGGCCAACAAATTGCAGCAAAATCCTCCCCTCCTGATTAATTTCAGTTCATGAGTTAACTTTTCCAACCCCACCCAAATAAGACTCACCTCCTTAGGACTGAATCATATGATCTTTTTGGGTAGAATACATAGAGTCTATGATTCTACACAAAAAATCACACGATTCAGTCCTAAGAACTTAAATCACAGATTCTATGTAACACGTAACATGTTGAAGGCAAGAAGACTCGCCTGTTTTGATGGATCTGCAGATTCAAACGAGAGCCAGTGTGGTGTAGTGGTTAAGGTGTTGGACTACGACCTGGGAGACCAGGGTTCGAATCCCCACATAGCCATGAAGCTCACTGGGTGACCTTAGGCCAGTCACTGCCTCTCAGTCTCATGAAACCCCTATTCATAGGGTCACCATAAGTTGGAATCGACTTGAAAGCAGTACATACATACATATGCACATTAAACTGGTTGTGGAGCCTTTTGACACATGTTGACCAGATTGCAATGCAAGCTATCCAGGTTCAACTTATGTGGACCTGCTCAATTCAACCTGTGCATTCTTTGGTTAGCCTGCATGGAAGACCTTGTCGCTCAGTGCAGTGCACATGCTTTGCAAGGCTGTCAGTATGGTGTCCAGTCTCCAACACTAGCATAGCAGCAAATTCAGAAGTGGAGGGTCCCTTCCTGACAATCACAACCACCACCACCCACAGCCACGCCTCTGCTAAAATTAGGTAACTTGTAAAAATTATACAATAACCTGGACAGGCTTGAATAGGGCTCTCTGTTTCTCTATCACTGTCGCCATTTGACTGTCCTTTCCCGCTGACTGTGATATTGCTTGAATTACTGAATTCAGTGTCTACACATTTATCTCCTGCTGCCATCAAACTGCTTGATGATGTAGATGGGATGCTATCATCAGGATTCACTCTCTCTTCTTCTGCATCGACAGAATTCTCCCTCTCCACAAATTGTCTTGGCTTTTTGAAGCAGGAACTAATAAAGGCCTGCTTGCAATTGACACTCATTGGGACTCCTCTCAGTGGCCAACACACTCCCCTGTCATGCTGATTGGCTTGTAGGGGACTGGAGATATAGGAACCTTGCTGGGACATGGCTCCCAAAAAAGTAAGAGGTCTAAGACCCCCTGGGACCCTGGATGACTACACCCCTGGCTCTTCAATATCTCCAATTTAAAAAAAAGCAGATGATGGGAACAACCCCTTCCGGTGATCCTGGAAAGCTGCAGTCAGTCAGAATAGACATTACTGGGTTAGATGCACCAACGGTCTGAGATGCAGTATTAGGCAGCTTTATCTATGTTGATTTATTTAAATATATTGCATTATAGTTAAATTATAAATATACCTAAAAGAATATCAGCATTCAATTAATCTGCTAACAGTCTTAGCTTTGAGCTATTCTTTAGGCTCAGTACATGGGAAAAGTCAGCCAAAAAAATATTTGTGAGCCAGGTTCAGGGTACATACAAGATACATTGCAGCAAAACAGTGAAAAGGCTTTTACTAAGGATGGAGGAGAAATGGGTACCATTCACATTTTAATTTGTTGTTGATGTGCCTTCAAGTCCATTACGACTTATGGCGACCCTATGAATCAGCAACCTCCGATAGCATCTGTCATGCACCACCCTGTTCAGATCTTGTAAGTTCAGGTCTGTGGCTTTATAGAATCAATCCATCTCTTGTTTGGCCTTCCTCTTTTTCTACTCCCTTCTGTTTTCCCCAGCATTATGGTCTTTTCTAGTGAATCGTGTCTTCTTATGATGTGTACAAAGTATGATAACCTCATTTCATCATTTTAGCTTCTAGTGATAGTTCTGGTTTAATTTGTTCTAACACCCAATTATTTGTCTTTTTCGCAGTCCATGGTATGCGCAAAGCTCTCCTCCAACACCACATTTCAAATGAGCTGATTTTTCTCTTATCCGCTTTTTTCACTGTCCAACGTTCACATCCATACATAGAGAACATTTTAATTTAAACCTGTTTAATTTGCACGTCCCAAACCAATACGTGAACTTATCCTTCAAATTTCACCGTTCTCCAGATTTTGTGATGCTGTTCTACTACCAAGAAATACATACAAAAAAGAACATGCAGACAAAAATGCATTATATTACAGGAAAATGTTTGCAAAAATGAATATATTAGTTTTTTAAATAGTGTACAATAATCTACATCTTAGGAGCAATAAGCACAGAAATGCATGCACATTTTTGTGAGGACTTTTTTAAAAAGCGCAAACTGATTCAGAAATGGAGTGAGCTGAACTTAAGATGAGAAAAATAGGAGACTGAGAGAAACTAAAATTGACAGATTCATGCATCCTAACAGCCAAGGCACAGGACCTTGGGAACCATAGTTTCCCAAAAGTGGGGAGTAGTCTTTGCCAGCAATTTCTGAGTTCTTTCATAGAGAAACACAAGTCCTTTGGTTGGGAACTATGCAGGTCGAAAACAGACCTGACTGCCGTTTCTCAGCGTAGAGATACCCTTTTAAAGTAACATGTGATCAGGCCTTAGTTTACCCTTTCTGTGAAATAGGAAAATGGCAAACGAAACACTCTTCGGGATTTAAATATTTCGACAAAATACCTTTGATCCTAGCCAGCTGTCAACTGGATTAGGGCACCAAAAGGCCTAGAAGAGCCTTGAAAGAGGGTGAGAGGCCTAAAAGAATCCTGTTGACATTGTCCACATCTTTGGAAATCCATTGTGGAGAAGCTGGTGAGATTCCTGGCTTCCAACCTTTGCAGCGGAACCTTCCCACCCCAATCCAGAGACGTTTCCGCCCGCACCCTGAAAGAAAGAGGCACGCTGTGGGCTTCCCATAAGGTTTTTTTGTAATCGCTCCGAGCTCATTACTCATACATCTGTTTTTAGTCTGTAATGTGTACGGTCCAACTTACACCCCTTCACTTTTCCAGCTAAAGTGCATTAGCTACCATGGAAACAATGATGTCAGCAGGAGGGGCGGGGTTTAGGAGCCGATGCAGAGGCTGACTGTAAGATCTCACATCCCAATCCAGTTCTGTGGTTTCTCTTTTGTGTAAATCCGTCACAAGTTCAACCAAACACAACAGTTTTACACCAGAATGTGCAAGACCAGGAGCAGGAATGTGATCCTGCCTTGGATCAGTGCTTCCGCCCTCTCTCCAACAGGGTTTAAACAAAGAAGCCATTTTGGGGATCAACATATGGCATGTGTCCTGGGAGTTAAGCGTGTGCAGAGGGTGTTGCGTGTGTGATCTTGTAACCCTCCTCCCCTAACAGATCTTCCTGCTTTAATCAGCAGAAGTGTGTGGTACATCTGACTGTTTCTCAGAGAGAGAGAGAGAGAGAGAGAGAGAGAGAGAGAGAGATGTTTAAAAGACTTGAGGACCAGCCAACTGCTGATGCATTTTGTGAGAAGAGCTGCAAGGGGGAAAAGGCCACACAGAAAGCTTGCACAAGTCTGCAAATCCGGTTTCAAAAGCCCTAAGCCAGACTTACCCACCCACTCAAAGATTACGTATTAAAAGTATATTTTACATGTAGGCCTGCATTATTTGGTTGGTAGTTCTCTCTTGGTAGGGCCATCACCTTCAGGAGTGTGGGGAATGGCGGCCCCCAGGGAAAGAGGGCATCCTCTGTGGCAGCCCCTCAGTTGTAGAACTCCCTCCTCACAGAGGTGCGCCTGGCATCTTTACAGGACAGCTTTCGCCACATGCTGAAGAGGCACCTCTTTGCCCTGGCCTTGGCAGTTAAGATACAATCATAGAATCGTAGAGTTAGAAGGGGCCTATAAGGCCATCCAGTCCAACCCCCTGCTCAGTGCAGGAATCCAACTTAAAGCATACCCGACAGATGGCTGTCCACTTGCCTCTTGAATGTCTCCAGTGTTGGAGAGCCCACCACCTCCCTAGATCATTGGTTCCATTGTCGTACCACTCTAATGGTTAAGAAGTTTTTCCTGATGTTCAGCCAAAATCTGGCTTCATGTAACTTGAGCCCATTATTCCGTGTCCTGCACTCTGGGATGATCGAGAAGAGATCCCGGCCCTCCTCTGTTGACAACCTTTCATGTACTTGAAGAGTGCTATCCTATCTCCCCTCAGTCTTCTCTTCTCCAGGCTAAACATGCCCAGTTCTTTCAGTCTCTCCTCACAGGGCTTTGTTTCCAGTCCCCTGATCATCCTCCTTGCCCTCCTCTGAACCTGTTCCAGTTTGTTTTGTGGGAGCCACCTGTTTTGCTGAATTTATACTGTTCTGTTCCATTTGATACAATTTAATTTGTTTTATCATAATGGCTCTATTTGTTTTTATAACTGTATATTATCTTGTTGCAACCCGCCCTGGAACCTTATGGTGAAAGGCAAGTAAGGAATCTTATTAACCAACAATTGGTTTGATTATTTTGACTAGGGCAGCAACATTTAATTGAGTCGACTATTTGGTTAGATTAATTGATTTTAAAACTTCTAATTGGTTGAAAGGTGCCCAAATTCATCAGGTAGCAGAATTTTGTTTTAAAGAAGGAAAGAAATGAATGGGTTGCAGCCAGTGAAATTGTTCCATTTCCACAAGGACTTTCGCCTGTGCAACAGGATTTAATCTCCCTCTCCACACAAGCCCCATCCCCCCAGTCTGTTCCAGGACTCTGGAGCAGACTGTGGGGGGGGCATGGAGAATGGAGAGGAAATCTTGTTGCCAGGAGCAAACCAGTGGTAACAGTTAGTGTGAACGCCCCAAATCACAAAACATGCCAAAATATCCTCAGAAGTGGATGTAACCATTTCACAGAGTTCAGCATATCTGTTAAAGACTTTGCTTTGCTCTGCTTTGCTTTGCTTTGCTTTGCTTTGAGGGTCCCTCTATGCAGAGGCAGCTGGCAGCTCCATGTCAGTGGGGCAGTAGAATCCGCCCCAGGTTTTAGTCCGAACTTTCAAGGACCTGTCCAAGGTGGACAGCCGCCACTGCCTCTACAATTAAGGCTGTGAGCATGCTAGTCGCCTACAGCAAAGCGTTTTCATTGGCCACACCTGAAGGGGCAATGGGTTGATCTGCCAATCAGTTGCGAAATCTCTTTGAAGCTCAATTAAAAAAAAAAAAAGCACTCAAGCTGCTTCCACCAGGTTTTACAGTAAAAAGGGGTGGGGTTTGACTAGCTTTGTGTGCCCCTGTTTTCAGAAGAGAGAGGTTGAGACGCACTGGAACCAGCAGAACAGGGAGTGTGTTTCTATCCTTAGAATGCCTTTAACTGTGACTGTTAGTGTTCTTCAGATCTGTTGTGAGGGGTCCCTTTGTTGCTGGGGCACAGCTCTTTAAAAGAGGGCTAGATAGCCTACACTCTGCAGGCTGTGTCTGGGCTCCAAGAGGTTTTATGTGGGCCCCAAGACCCATCAATGTATTTATTTTACAAAAAAAAAAAAAAAAGGATTTATAAAAATTGACTGCTCCTGTGAGCTCCCTGCTGTGATGCTGTGTTGCCAAAATGGATCTTTAAGACCCTCCAAGACCCTCCCCCAAAATTTGTCCCCAAAAAATAATCTATATTTTTTTACTGACCACACCTATAGGTAACCCGCTGTGATGCCAAAAAGAAGGTGATCCTTCCAAAGACCCCCAAATTAGTTCTTTAAAAAACAAAATCTAAAATTATTTGCCATGCCCACTTTCACATTTTAGCCACGCCCACTTTTACATGATCACCCCCCACCCCATCTCACCCTGAGGGTTGATCATGGGTCAATGCGTACTGTGGTGCAAAACAATCCGTTATCCCTGCTTTAAAAACTTGAAGCCCATGGTCAAGACCAAGGGGAGACACACTGGCAGGAAGATGCGCTGGAAGAGCTGTTGCTCAGTGGTTAGAGCACCTGTGTAGCAATCCCCGGCATCTCCAGGTAGGGCAGGGCGAGACTCCTTATGACCTTTCCTGTCCTACACGGAGCAGACATGTGTGTGCTTTCCTTTAATAGAAAGTTTCCGTCCAGAGGGCTTCATGAATCAGCTTACAGGTTACAAAGGATTCAGCATCATTACCAAGAACAGCTAGGCACAACAACACTGCACTAAGGCGTTGTCACAGCAATTAGACACACCTTCTTACCAGCCTTAAGTAAGGATGGGCGGGCTCCCTACTTGCGTGAGGAAAGTGTCACTGTTGGGAGCACGTGTGTATGCAAGCGCTCCTCAGTGGGAACTCTTTGGCTGGGGTGTAGTCATCCAGGGACTTGGAGGGGTCTTAGACCCCTTACTTTTTTGGGAGCAGGATCCCAGCAGGGTCCCTATGTCTCCAGCATGCTGTGAGGCAATCGTCATGAAGAGGGAGTGTGTTAGCCACTTAGGGTGTCTTATAACATGCTTCCTTGTCCTTTCCTGCTGACTGGAGCCAATCAGAGTAAAAGGAAGTGAGCCAACCACTGAGAAGACTCTTCTCAGTAGCTAACACTCTCCCCTTTCATGCCGATTGGCTCCTAGGGACGTTGGTTACTGTGGGAGAAGGCATTTAACGAAGATCTCATTCTCAACCCAGAAGCAAAAAAAAGACACGTGTTCTCTCTGGATATGAAGTGAAAGTGAGCCAAGGACAAGAGTTCCCTCTCTGTCATCATCCTGTCTAGTCAGAGTGAACGCTGTTCTCTGAGAGTGGTCCTCATGTAGCCAAGACAGCACCACCCAGGCACAAGAAGAGAGAGTCAACAGGCTTTGTGGGATCTGGGGGGGGGGGCTAAGGTCTGCAGGAGTGCACAAAATATTTATGAAATACGCTAAAGCCGTTTCCCTCCCCCCGCAAAACAACCCAATGAGGAGGACTAAGCATGCACACCAGCAACTGAGGCTGCGTACACGCAAATTTCATTCTAGAAATTTGTAAACCACCCAGAGAGCTTCGGCTATGGGGCGGTATACAAATGTAATAAATAAATAAATAAATAAATAAATAAATAAAATAGAATCAGTGGTGACTGAGCACTTCTTTTTATCTACATAAAAATAGATCTGCTGCAGAACCTGAAAATAAATTCTGGAGAAACTGGTTTCATTCCGAAAATAAACACGCATTGCATAGCTGAGTCAGACCATTGGTCCATCTCGTTCAGTATTGTCGACACTGATTGGCAGCAGGCCCCAGGCAGGAGTTTCTCCCAGCCCTACCTGGAGATGCTGGGGACTGAACTTGTGACTTTCTGCATGCAAGGCAGATGTTCAGCCACTGAGCTATAACCCTCTCCCTAATTGCAGATTGATTCTGCATTACCCTGCAGTGTGTCCATTTGAACGCAGATGCAAGCAGATGTCAGTGGCCCTGGCAATGGGGGAGGGGTGTATCCACACATGCCCAATGATGTTGTGGGTGGGAGCATCCCGAGAGCACAACCCCCACCTCCTTCTTCATTCTCCTTGGGCAAGTGCAGGGAAGAAAAGGCATGGGTAACCTAGTCGAGGTGAGTGTTTTTGAAAGCATATTAACTAACCACACCCATCCTTGTAGTGGGCAGGATCTAGAACCGATTTAGATTGAAAGCAGCATACTGAAGACAATTCTGGATTGAGCAAAATGGCATTTTTGAGCTACAACAAGGTTCGTGTGTAGCAGCTCAAACCCTTGCTGACTGTTAAAATGGAGGAGGCGGGGAATGGAATGGAGCATCTTGACAGAGGGAGTGGCTCGCTGGCTGGCACCCTAAATAGGCATGCACCTCAAGCTGCAACACTTTGTTGCAACGTCTCGCTGGTCTTAGATAAATTGACAGCAGCTACTAGACTACCAGCTGATCATGCCATGGCTGCTTTGGGGGGCACCATTTGTTGTAAAAGGGCCCCACCAAAATCACAGTCCATCAGCTTTACTTATTCCAGTAATCCTTTTAACTGGAGCTTTCCTTCCAGCGGGCTTCTACAAGAGCCAGTGCGGTATAGTGGTTAAGGTGTTGGGACTATGACCTGGAAGACCAGGGTTCGAATCCCCACACAGCCATGAAGCTCACTGGGTAACCCTGGGCCAGTCACTGCCTGTCAGCATCAGAGGATGGCAATGGTAAGCCACCTCTGAATACCGCTTACCATGAAAACCTTATTCGTAGGGTCGCCATAAGTCGGGATCGACTTGAGGGCAGTCCATTTCCATTTCCATTCCTTCCAGCAGTGCTAACAAGAAAGAACAGCTCCACCTGGTGGCCCTAAGAATGGCTGATGGGAACGTACGCTCTCGTCTCATTGCATGCTGGGTTTAATGAGGCATTTTGGAGGAAATGTAAATAGATGCAAACGCCCCATATCTAGGTCTTACTTCTGTTTAATGAAGTGCTGAATTGCATTGGTATTGCAAAGGCAACATGCCAGAGTTGAGGAGAGCCCACTGTCGCAGGAGCAGAGCACAAGCTTTGCTGTTCAGAAAGTCTCAGTGTCCGCCCTTGGCAGGTAGCAGGGCTCAGAAAGGCTTCCTCGTGAGAAGCCATGAAGGGGCACTGCCCGTAAGGGGTGGAGAGTACTGTGTTAGACAGAGCAGCATGCTAGTATGGGTCACCCCTTTATAAGAAGAAGAATCACTCCTTCTAATAGCTAATAAGCTAATAGCCTGCTCCACGAGCTAGAGGGAGCCCCAGCTGACGAAGCGTCAAGGCCCCAGCTGACAAAGCGTCAAGGCGAGTTAAGCGTCAAGGCCCCAGCTGACAAAGCGTCAAGGCGAGTTAAGTGTCAAGGCCCCAGCTGACAAAGCGTCAAGGCGAGTTAAGCTTCAAGGCCCCAGCTGACAAAGCGTCAAGGCGAGTTAAGCAGCAGAGCGAGTTCGGCAGCAGGGCGAAGAGACCACGGCCCCCCACTCTGCCCGTCTGTTACCTGACCTCAACTAAACCGCAGTCTCCAACCCATTGACATAATAAACCTTAAACAAAACTATGCAGGTAAGAAGCCAGCAGGGGTGTGGGGGCTTTCCATTGTTTTGCACCGCCTGCAGCATGTACGACTATCTGCCTGTTGGACAGAAGTCGTGGGTATGCTCTCGGTGCAATGAGCTCCTGGCTCTCTGGGAACGACTTCATTTCCTTGAGGCCGAGGTGGCGGACCTGGAAAAGCTGAGAGAGGCAGAGAGGTGTGTGGAGGAGGCCTTCAGGGATGTTATAGCTGTGTCCCACTCCAATGATGATAGCTCTCCTGCTATCATGGACAACGATGGTCTCAGGGAAGGAGAGCATCCAGCTGAGGAAGAGGGAAACGATCCCTTAGAAGGGACCCATTCCTTGGGGGATGAGCAGCTATCCTCTCGTGCCGAGGATATATCTCCAGGGGGTGGAGGGATCCTTGTAGTGGGTGATTCGATCATTAGGAACATAGACAGTGGGGTGTGTGATGGGCGTGTAGACCGCAAGGTGTTTTGCCTGCCTGGTGCGAAGGTTGCGGAGATCGCCCGTCGTTTAGATAGTTTGGTAGACAGTGCTGGGAAGGAGTCAGTGGTCGTGGTGCACGTTGGCACCAACGACATGGGGAAATGCAGCCGTGAGGTCCTGGAAGCAAAATTTAGGTTGCTAGGTAGGATGCTGAAAGCCAGGACCTCCAAGGTGGCTTTCTCTGAAATGCTACCGGTTCCACGCGCAGGACCAGCCAGACAGGCCCAGCTTCGCAGTCTCAATGCGTGGATGAGACGATGGTGTCGGGTGGAAGGGTCTGGATTTGTTAGGCACTGGGGAACATTTTGGGACAAGCCGGGCCTGTACAAAAGGGACGGGCTCCACTTGAACCAGAATGGAACCAGACTGCTGGCACTTAAAATTAAAAAGGTGGCAGAGCAGCTTTTAAACTGACTGAGGGGGGAAACCCGACAGGAGCTGAGAAAGGTCCGGTTTGGAATAAACCTCCCCCCTGGGATAAAAACCAAAGAAATGATGAAATTTTAAAAGGGGTAAGCCTAGAAGTAGGCATTGTGAGAGCAGGGGCACAGGATATAAATTCAGAAGAGCAAAATTACCACAGGCCTAACCACAAGTGCCAAAGACACTTGAAGAGAGACACTGCTTACAAGTGCCTGTACGCTAATGCTAGGAGCCTGCGAACCAAGATGGGAGAACTGGAGTGCTTGGTCTTAGAGGAGAGCATTGATATAGTGAGCATAACGGAGACCTGGTGGAATGGAGAAAACCAGTGGGATACGGTTATCCCTGGATATAAACTATATCGGAAGGACAGGGAAGGACGTATTGGTGGCGGAATCGCTCTATACGTGAAAGAAGGCATTGAATCCAGCAAGCTCGAAACCCCAAAAGAGGCAGACTCCTCCACAGAATCGTTGTGGGTGGTGATACCATGCCCCAGGAGGGACTTAATACTGGGAACGATCTGTCGTCCCCCTGATCAAAATGCTCAGGGAGACCTTGAGATGAGATATGAAATTGAGGAAGCATCCAAACTAGGAAATGTGGTAGTAATGGGTGACTTCAACTACCCGGACATAGACTGGCTGCATATGTGTTCCAGTCATGACAAAGAAGCAAAGTTTCTAGATATTCTAAATGACTATTCCCTAGATCAGTTGGTCATGGAACCGACCAGAGGGACGGCAACCCTGGACTTAATCCTCAGTGGGGACCGGAACCTGGTGCGAGATGTAAGTGTTGTTGAACCGATTGGGAGCAGTGACCACAGTGCTATTAAATTAAACATACATGTAACTGGCCAATTGCCAAGAAAATGCAACACGGTCACATTTGACTTCAAAAGAGGAAACTTCACAAAAATGAGGGGATTGGTAAAAAGAAAGCTGAAAAACAAAGTCCAGAGGGTCACATCACTCGAAAATGCTTGGAAGTTGTTTAAAAACACTATATTAGAAGCTCAACTGGAGTGCATACCGCAGATCAGAAAAGGTACCGCCAGGGCCAAGAAGATGCCAGCATGGTTAACGAGCAAAGTCAAGGAAGCTCTTAGAGGCAAAAAGTCTTCCTTCAGAAAATGGAAGTCTTGTCCGAATGAAGAAAATAAAAAAGAACACAAACTCTGGCAAAAGAAATGCAAGAAGACAATAAGGGATGCTAAAAAAGAATTTGAGGAGCACATTGCTAAGAACATAAAAGCCAACAACAAAAAATTCTATAAATACATTCAAAGCAGGAGACCATCTAGGGAGACGATTGGACCCTTGGATGATAAGGGAGTCAAAGGTGTACTAAAGAACGATAAGGAGATTGCAGAGAAGCTAAATGAATTCTTTGCATCTGTCTTCACAGTGGAAGATATAGGGCAGATCCCTGAACCTGAACTAACATTTGCAGGAAGGGATTCTGAGGAACTGAGACAAATAGTGGTAATGAGAGAGGAAGTTCTAAGCTTAATGGACAATATAAAAACTGACAAATCACCAGGCCCGGATGGCATCCACCCGAGAGTTCTCAAAGAACTCAAATGTGAAATTGCTGATCTGCTAACTAAAATATGTAACTTGTCCCTTGTGTCTTCCTCCGTGCCTGAGGACTGGAAAGTGGCAAATGTAACGCCAATCTTCAAAAAGGGATCCAGAGGGGATCCCGGAAATTACAGGCCAGTTAGCTTAACTTCTGTCCCTGGAAAACTGGTAGAAAGTATTATTAAAGCTAGATTAACTAAGCACATAGAAGAACAAGCCTTGCTGAAGCAGAGCCAGCATGGCTTCTGCAAGGGAAAGTCCTGTCTCAGTAACCTATTAGAATTCTTTGAGAGTGTCAACAAGCATATAGATAGAGGTGATCCAGTGGACATAGTGTACTTAGACTTTCAAAAAGCGTTTGACAAGGTACCTCACCAAAGGCTTCTGAGGAAGCTTAGCAGTCATGGAATAAGAGGAGAGGTTCTCTTGTGGATAAGAAATTGGTTAAGAAGCAGAAAGCAGAGAGTAGGAATAAACGGACAGTTCTCCCAATGGAGGGCTGTAGAAAGTGGAGTCCCTCAAGGATCGGTATTGGGACCTGTACTTTTCAACTTGTTCATTAATGACCTAGAATTAGGAGTGAGCAGTGAAGTGGCCAAGTTTGCTGATGACACTGAATTGTTCAGGGTTGTTAAAACAAAAAGGGATTGCGAAGAGCTCCAAAAAGACCTCTCCAAACTGAGTGAATGGGCAGAAAAATGGCAAATGCAATTCAATATAAACAAGTGTAAACTTATGCATATTGGAGCAAAAAATCTTAATTTCACATATACGCTCATGGGGTCTGAACTGGCAGTGACCGACCAGGAGAGAGACCTCGGGGTTGTAGTGGACAGCACGATGAAAATGTCGACCCAGTGTGCGGCAGCTGTGAAAAAGGCAAATTCCATGCTAGCGATAATTAGGAAAGGTATTGAAAATAAAACAGCCGATATCATAATGCCGTTGTATAAATCTATGGTGCAGTCGCATTTGGAATACTGTGTACAGTTCTGGTCGCCTCATCTCAAAAAGGATATTATAGAGTTGGAAAAGGTTCAGAAGAGGGCAACCAGAATGATCAAGGGGATGGAGCGACTCCCTTACGAGGAAAGGTTGCAGCATTTGGGGCTTTTTAGTTTAGAGAAAAGGCAGGGCAGAGGAGACATGATAGAAGTGTATAAAATTATGCATGGCATTGAGAAAGTGGATAGAGAAAAGTTCTTCTCCCTCTCTCATAATACTAGAACTCGTGGACATTCAAAGAAGCTGAATGTTGGAAGATTCAGGACAGACAAAAGGAAGTACTTCTTTACTCAGCGCATAGTTAAACTATGGAATTTGCTCCCACAAGATGCAGTAATGGCCACCAGCTTGGATGGCTTTAAAAGAAGATTAGATAAATTCATGGAGGACAGGGCTATCAATGGCTACTAGCCATGATGGCTGCGCTCTGCCACCCTAGTCAGAGGCAGCATGCGTCTGAAAACCAGTTGCCAGAAGCCTCAGGAGGAGTGTTCTTACACTCGGGTCCTGCTTGCGGGCTTCCCCCAGGCCCCTGGTTGGCCACTGTGAGAACAGGATGCTGGACTAGATGGGCCACTGGCCTGATCCAGCAGGCTCTTCTTATGTTCTTATGTTCTTAATTCAAGCAGTAAGAGCCAAGAGGACTGTAGCCAGTCAAGTGGTGGTGAGGAGGAGACACTCAGAACAGGGACCACGGAATGCAGCTGGGACCATAAAACTGGGGGAAGGGATATGGAGTATCCTGGGAGAGGGCACGGCTGGCTGGTGCCCTGGATAGGGGCACTCCACACAGCAATACTTTGTTGCAGACCCCACTTAGAATAATGGCCACAACAGCGTGCTTTTTGCTGTGCTTCTTTTTTTGTTTCATATTAGAGTTTTAAATAAATAAATATAGAATTGTTAATTGTCTTCCTTCCTTGTATTTCCAAGACTTAAACCTGGTGCCCTCATTGACATCTTTTCAGCACCAGGTAAAAGACGTACCTTTTCCCCTGGCATTTGATAGACTGAGATGATGATGTCTGCTATGAATACTCCACCAAAGCTTCCTGGGGCAATTGTTGCTGTTGTTTTATGGTTTTGTTTTTATAGCATGATATATGTGGTTTTGTTTTAACATTGGTGTAAGTCGCTTGGAGTCCTTCTGGTATCAAGCAACTTTTTATTATTATTATTATTATTATTATTATTATTATTATTATTATTATTATTATTATTATTATTATTATTATTATTATTATTTAATAATAATAATAATAATAATAATAATAATAATGACCTTTGCCTTTCATAATAATAATAATAATAATAATAATAATAATAATAATGACCCTTGCCTTTCAAAATAATAATAATAATAATAATAATAATAATGACCCTTGCCTTTCATAATAATAATAATAATAATAATAATAATAATGACCCTTGCCTTTCATAATAATAATAATAATAATAATAATAATAATGACCCTTGCCTTTCATAATAATAATAATAATAATAATAATAATGACCCTTGCCTTTCATAATAATAATAATAATAATAATAATAATGACCCTTGCCTTTCATAATAATAATAATAATGACCCTTGCCTTTCATAATAATAATAATAATAATAATAATAATGACCCTTGCCTTTCATAATAATAATAATAATAATAATAATAATGACCCTTGCCTTTCATAATAATAATAATAATAATAATAATAATAATGACCCTTGCCTTTCATAATAATAATAATAATAATAATAATAATGACCCTTGCCTTTCATAATAATAATAATAATAATAATAATAATGACCCTTGCCTTTCAAAATAATGATAATAATAATAATAATGACCCTTGCCTTTCAAAATAATAATAATAATAATAATAATGACCCTTGCCTTTCATAATAATAATAATAATAATAATAATAATAATGACCCTTGCCTTTCAAAATAATAATAATAATAATAATAATAATGACCCTTGCCTTTCATAATAATAATAATAATAATAATAATAATGACCCTTGCCTTTCATAATAATAATAATAATAATAATAATAATAATGACCCTTGCCTTTCATAATAATAATAATAATAATAATAATGACCCTTGCCTTTCATAATAATAATAATAATGACCCTTGCCTTTCATAATAATAATAATAATAATAATAATAATAATAATGACCCTTGCATTTCATAATAATAATAATAATAATAATAATGACCCTTGCCTTTCATAATAATAATAATAATAATAATAATAATGACCCTTGCCTTTCATAATAATAATAATAATAATAATAATAATGACCCTTGCCTTTCAAAATAATAATAATAATAATAATAATGACCCTTGCCTTTCATAATAATAATAATAATAATAATAATAATAATGACCCTTGCCTTTCATAATAATAATAATAATGACCCTTGCCTTTCATAATAATAATAATAATAATAATAATAATGACCCTTGCCTTTCATAATAATAATAATAATAATAATAATAATGACCCTTGCCTTTCATAATAATAATAATAATAATAATAATAATGACCCTTGCCTTTCAAAATAATAATAATAATAATAATAATAATAATGACCCTTGCCTTTCAAAATAATAATAATAATAATAATAATAATAATAATAATAATGACCCTTGCCTTTCAATCAAATGATCTCCAAGGTGACTTGCAACACATGAAAACACTGCCAAACACACAACACACACACAAAAACCCCAATCTGTCCATTTTGGTTTCTCTGAGTTTCTCATCTTGACCTCCCTGGCAGCTGAATTAATTAATTAATAATAATAATACTCGTCCAGCTGATGGCATAATGTCTTTTATTTCTGCAGCTCCAGGGTATCTAAAAACAATTATATTTTATAATATATATTTTCTTTATATACCGTCTTTTCTCTAAGGCGCTAAAGGCATCATAGATTATCCTCACCCTCTTTTCTTTTCACAACAACCCTGTGAAGTAGATTAAACTGAGAACCAGTGACTATCCCAAGGTCATCCATAGAGCTTAATGGCTGAGCCTCCCTCGTCCTAGTCTAAGACTTTTAAGCACCATAGCAACACACGGACTTTCTAATTATTGAGACTCTTTATTTAAACCAGTGCCCAAAGTACTTCACAATCATTATCTAACAGAAACCCTGTAAAAGAGGTCATATTATTATCCTAATATTGTTAGGGGTGGCAGTGGCTGTAGCTGAAATCTAGTAGCCTGCCCACAGCCACCTACTGAGTTCAAGGCAGAAGGAAAGTTGGAATCAGAGACTTTTGTAGTTCACAGCTTGAGTTCAGTAGTGTAGTGGCAAATTCAGAAGTGCAGGGTCCCTTCATGATAGTCACGCCATGCCCGTTACAGCCGCACCCCTTTCCCCACTTTCCCTTGTCCCCCTTGCTCTCCCTGTCCTCTTGCAAGTCCACAATCCACTGCAACAGAAATCCCTAGGAGCCAATCAGCATGAAAGGGGAGGGTGTGAGTTAGCTACTGGGAAGAGTCTTCTCAGTGGTTGACTCACCACCTTTCACTCTGATTCGCTCCAATTGGTAGAAAAGGACAAGGCCTCTTCTCCATGGCTAACACACTCCCTTTTCATGCTGATACATACATAGGGACCTGGCTGGGACCTTGCTCTCAAAAAAGTAACTGGTCTATGACCCCCCGCGACCCTGGACGACTACACCACTGCTTGAGATGCAATTCTGTACATTGTCTTCAGACTTACTTCTGAGTAGACATGGCTAGGATTGCACCAATCATTTCTTGGCCACTCCACAATTGTAGCTCTGCAATATTCCTCTGCGTCTCCTCACCCTAAACTGGGATGGAGAACCTCCAGCCTGCAGACCTAATTAGGACTGGCACAGATCCCAATCTGGCTTGCAGGGCCATTTCTTCCAAACCCTGCCCTTCTGCCACATACATGACATCATATATGATGTCAGGTGAGAGGCCAGTGGAGACGCGGCTGGCAAGGAACGACTGGGAGCCTTGCAGTGCACTTCTGATTGTGCTTTCTCAAGGGAGGTTTGCTGTCACCGCCAATCAGCTGTTTTGAGCTACAGATGTTCTGCAGATGTTTTGAACCATGGGAATTGTGGTCCAGGACATCTGCAGGGCGCCAGATTGGGGAAGGCTGCTGTAACATGAGCAGAGCTTGGAAAAGTTACTTTTTTGAACTACAACACCCATCAGCCCCAGCCAGCTGGCGCTAACTGGGGCTGATGGGAGTTGTAGTTCAAAAAAGTAACTTTTCCAAGCTCTGAACATGAGAATGCTTTAAGGCGTGTGAGCAGCCATCGCATCACCTTGTTTCTGTACAACTGTGGCATATGAACAGCTGCAGAGCACTTTTTGCGCTGTGTGTTAAAATGCCATTGTGGTCTCGATTTCCCCTGCTTTCTGTGCAAGCGATTTGGGTTTTTAACACAGCCTTGCAGGATTAGGCCCCCAAAGAACTAAACTATGTGTGACTTGGCTAAACAGTTACTAAGAAGGGGACTTGATAACAGCTTGCAAATATTTGAGGCGTGCAATCTCCCAGGGAGAATTCAAGAGGGGCATTTAGTGCTGTCCATTATACGAAACCACGAAGGGAAGGGAAGTGGCGGTGGGTGAGCACAATGGACCACATATGCCATGGGGGGGGCAATGAACTCCAGCTCCACAACGATTCTTTACAGGCATAACTATGCTACAAATGGATATGGGCTATATAACAGCTTAGGGTGCATGGCTTCCCCCCAAAGAATCCTGGGAGTTATATGAGGGTGCTGAGAATTTTCTGTGATGGATCGCTAGCCCCCTCCCTCCCCGCCCATCACACACAGTTCCCACGATTCCCCAGGGAATAGGGAATGACTGAGCCAGTTTCTGTCTGTACCATAGATCCACCCTTGCAAGCTCACAATGGGATGTTATAGCTCCAAGGTTCAACTTTGTTTGAGTTTTAGCTGAGAGAGAGAGAGAGAGAGAGAGAGAGAGAGAGAGAGAGAGAGTTTTCTATCTCATAATACTGAAACTTGTTGCTGCCCAGGATGAGCATCAGATTCAGGGCAGAGAAAAATAAACTCCTTCATGTTGTTGTTGTTATGTGCCTTCAAGTCGATTACGACTTATGGTGACCCTATCAATTAGTGACCTATGAATGAATAGCATCTTTTGCGAACCACCCTGTTCAGATCTTGTAAGTTCAGGTGTGTGGCTTCCTCGATGGAATCAATCCATCTCTTGTTTGCCCTTCCTCTTTTTCTACTCCCTTCTGTTTTTCCCAGC
The DNA here is from genome assembly GCF_030035675.1 of Rhineura floridana. Lineage (NCBI taxonomy): Eukaryota > Metazoa > Chordata > Lepidosauria > Squamata > Rhineuridae > Rhineura > Rhineura floridana. Next base: position 148,061,479 of record NC_084486.1, on the reverse strand, counting down.
ATTATTGTCTTTTCTAGGGAATCCTGTCTTCTCATGATGTGTCCAAAGTAGGATAACCTCAGTTTCATCATTTTAGCTTCTAGTGATAGTTCTGGTTTAATTTGTTCTGACACCCAATTATTTGTCTTTTTCGCAGTCCATGGTATGCGCAAAGCTCTCCTCCAGCACCACATTTCAAACCACTTCTTCATACTACACATTAATTTAACTTAGGGAACTTCACTGCTGCATGATGCCACTGGCTTAGATGGCTCTAAAATGGGGTCAGACCAAATCAAGGAGGTGTTGAAAGGGGCTTCCGTATGAGGGTATTTATGCCGGAACTGACACCTTATTGACCTTGTGTTCTCACTGTGCTGCTTCCGTGTCCTTCTAGACTTCAGAAAATTTCAGTTCTTTGGAGAACAGTGCCGGCTGGTGGCTCTGTGTCAGTGGGGCAGTGGAACCTGCTGGAGCACTTTGGACAGCTCCTTGAAAGTTCAGATTAAAACCCGGAGCCGATTCCACTGCCCCAATGATGTGAGGCCACCAGTCACTGCTGCTTTGGACAAGCTAATAGCTGCATTTCAGTTGGCTGAAGATCTTTGCAAAAGCTCAATGTGTTTTGCAGTTTTAACCTCTGCAGCTGGGCCAGCCCAAAGCATGTTGGTGCTGAGGTGAAGGACAAGATGGCGCCTCTCCCTACCCCCTCATTCCATGTACAAAATTCAAACAGGCTGGTAGCTGAGCCCTGCTTTGACACTGGCAACACGACAGCCTCCTCCACTGCACCACAAAGCAGAGGTGCTGGGTTCTTGGGTGTTGTTATCTTAATCTTTTTGCTTCCTGGTTTATCAGGAGGAGAAGTGGTGCAAGAAGGCGGTCAAGAGCCTGGTGAAGAAGCTCAAGAAGACCGGGCAGCTGGACGAGCTGGAGAAGGCCGTCACCACCCAGAGTGCCAACACCAAGTGCATCACCATCCCCAGGTAGCTGCATCCTTTCGGCTTGCATCCGATGACTGAGTTTGGCTTAGAAACGGAAGTCTCAAAAATGGGGTCCAATCCCAACAGTCTGCTGGGACTGGAACAGAGTAGACTGTGTTTGAGAGAGACTCTAAGCATGGAATATTGTGTGCTGGCAAAGGCGGAGAGTGATCCATTTTAAATTCACTTCAAAATTTTCTTGGACTTTTTTAAAATAATGTTATTTGTTATTTAGTTTAATTTTTGTAAATTGTATTGCTTTTATCGATGTATTTTTATACCTGTGTTTATTTTTCTTTGTAAGCCACCTTGGGGGCCTTTGCCTGAAAGGCAGTGTATAAATAAATTTAATAATAATAATAATAATAATAATAATAATAATATACTGTTGGTTTTATGACAGGGTTGGTTTTTTTGGCTCTGAGGGCTAGATACCTATCTGATCCTGGCCACATGGCCAAATTTGACAGTTGGGTAGGATCAGCCATCTGTCAACTACCTGGTGTCATAATGATGTCTGGTGATTAGGCACTTTGAAGCCCCAAAGTCTGGACTTCAAAGCACCATGCAGGGCTTACAAAGAGCCCTGTGCAGTGCTTCCAAGCACCTGAAGCATTAGCTTTACCACCACCACTGGATAGGTGGTAAAGCTAACGCCTGCTTTCCTTTGCCGAGTGCAATTTAAGGCTCCCAGTTGTACATTGGCAACTATGTCTCTGCCTCCATACGTGAAGGTACGTATGATGTCAGGTGTGGAGCAAGTGGTTTGGGGGAGATGCCTTGGTGGAACAAATTTTAACCCCTGCCGGGCCAAGTCTGGCTGGTGGGCTGAAGGTTCTCTACTGCAGTTTCATGCTTTTTCAAATTGAGGTGTGTATTTTATGAAATACTGTATATCACTCTGCAGAGCAGAAAATAAATAAATAAACAAATTCATCAAGTATTAGTAAAAGCCCAATGCAAAACAGCAGCAGTTAAAACAAAACACAGTACCACACATGTTCATACAAAGCAACTTGAAATGTGTTTGTTTTTAAAAAGGAGTCATAAAGGGCTGTTTAAAGGTCAATGAAGTAGAGGCTTGCCCTAGGGAAAGAATTCCACACATATGGGGCTGTGACGCCCTTCCCTGGCTCTCCCTGTCAGGTTCCTACCTGCTCGTGGCTACTGCCTTTCACTAGGCACCACCAGAGACTCCACCAGTCCGGACTGTCCTTTTTTTATGGTTTCTCTCTCCGCTCTAGCACAGATCTCAATAGATCCCCCTGCTAGGCAGCACCACCAGTCACGTTCTACAACCAATGTTCCCAGAGACCTTGCCTGAGTCTCTCTATCCGGTTACATTCGTGACTGCGTGCCTATGCTGTTCCCAACCCCCTTGTATCAATGCAGATAACTCATAACTCGGGGTTGCTCTGGATACTTATAATGTTATCTTCTCCTCTTCACCGCTGCCACCATTTGTTACTGTTTCCCTTCAGCCTTGGTTATTACCTTACCCTCCCTTCTGGTCTGTGAAACCCCAGCCAAGGATCAGGCCTTCGGTAAACCAAAATAGTATTTATTAAATAACATTAATAACAAGATAACTTTGATAATGATCTACAAGCTTATGGTTTCATCTATTACTGTGATATTTGACTTATTACTAATCCGAACTCCACCTCCCTCTTTCTCCACACTCTCCTGACATACACCAACTCACACCCACCTCCAAACTCCACCAAAACAACCCACTCACGTCCACCCAACTTCAACTGTCATCCTTCCATTTATACTCTCAGCCATCCAAACACTCAGCCAATCATCCAGCATTCTACTGCTCATTTACTCCCCCCTCCTCTTTCATTCCACTTACCATGTATCTTCTATACAAACAGCACTTACCATATATACATTAATACAGGAACATCACATGCCCTAGGGAAAGAATTCCACACATATGGGGCCACCACTGAAAAGGCCCTGCTTCTAGGGCTTGCCAATCCAATAGATCTTGCCGGCGTGTCCACAAACAGGGCCTCTGTGGCTAGTCTTAATGCCCAGGCAGGTCCACATGGGTGCAGGCCAATTATTTCCACAGTTTCAATATTGTGATGCTATTTTTAAAAAATAATAAAATAAAACCCAAGCTGTTTCTTAGTAATACTTGCAAGGAGTTTAAAGAGACACTTGCGTGGGGTGAAAAACATTTTCATATACTTGCTTTAAATAGCCTGATTATAAATCCCAGTGCAAAGTTACCTCCTCACCATTTTTGGGGGGGGTTAATCTGGGGGTGGAGGGATAGCAGCTGCGGTCTCTAAATACTGCTTCTTTGGACATTTGTGTCTGCTGTCCAGCCTTTGGGCTTTTTGCTGCTTTCCAGTCCCCATGTGAGTAAAAAGCTTCTTCTGTATGGAGAAGGAAAGGAAGTGAATTGCCTGCCCCAGCCATCTACCCAGTCCAGGGCAGGAGGATCAGGATCACAGCAGCAGCCTTCTCTGCCATTGGTGACTCAGGCTGAGCTAGGGATGTAAGAAGGCAGCAATTTCCATCCATCCTGGGTTCATCAGCAGCAGCAATATTTCCGTTTTGCTGCAGTTCGGCTTCTGCTATTAGTCTCACTGACAAAACCGTATGCAATTCATTTGAACGGAAGAAAATAATTTAAATTTTTTTATGTGACATTTGCAGACTAAAAATGTTTGCCCAGGGCATGGTCTGAAGATGCAGGAGGCCCCCACCTTGCTGAAGCTGAGCAGGTTGGGTCTGGTCAGTGCCTGGAAGTCAGGCCTCCTTGGAACCACATGTATGCCGCCTTGAATTCCTTGATGAAAGGAAGGTGGGGGTATCAATAGATAAAGACATAAATGAACAACAGTAGTGCATGCCACTTGTGTTTGCTTGTGTGATTTCTGTTTCTGACCTCAGACGAACATGCAGATTGCTGGAATTTCAGCTCCTATTTCTGACAAAATTCTCCAACATCCCTAGGCCAAACTAACCTGCTAGGTGTAGGGGGCAGAGTGGAATCTGGATGTGGAAGCTTTATTTATTTATTTTTAAAGGGTTTTCTCGTAACTGCTGCTGCAGTGAATTGTCCCCTTTCCTTCCCCACCCACACATCTATCCCACGCCCACTAGTACAGGCGCAGCATCACAGGAAGTTCACACTCAAAGAGCACAAATATCCCCGGCCGTGTGGAAAGTCACTTGCAATTCCACAGGAAGCTTACAACAGAACAGCAATGAATGAATAGTGTTTGGTGTTGCCCATCTGGAAGCGGAATACAGTTTGGCAGGTAAGGCCGCCGTGGGGGGGTGGGGGAGGCAACCATAGTATTTACTCTAAAACCGTAAGCAGTCATTTAAACATAATTAGATAAGCAACAATTACAACATAACCATTCCTCTTAAACACACACTGCCCCAGGCACAGACTTTTCCCAGCTCTCACTCTGTCCTGCGCTGAATAGGAGTCTAAATTCTCTGAGACTTACAGAAACATCCTAGGTCTATCAATGGCTGTTTGCCATGAACATCTAGGGCAGGTAGAGAGGTATGTTGGAAGGGAGAGTATAAGGGAAGGCTTTTGCCTTCGTGCTGTGCCTTGGGGGAACTTTTCAAACAAAATCTGGGAGGCTGCAACTGGAAACAGGAGAATGAATCAATAAGAATTCTTGAAGTCATGTTGTGTGAAAGGTGCTGCATAAATGACAGACATTTATGCATGCTTGACAAATCAAAGGCATCACATTTTGTAACAGATGTGGAGATTAGGCATGGAGAAAGTGGATCGAGAAAAGTTCTTCTCCCTCTCTCATAACGCTAGAACTCGTGGACATCCAATGAAGCTGAATGCTGGAAGATTCAGGACAGACAAAAGAAAGTCCTTCTTCACACAGCGCAGAGTTAAATTATAGAGTTCCCTCCCACAAGAGGCAGTGATGGCCACCAACCTGGCTGGGTTTATAAGACAAATTCATGGAGGAAAAGGCTATCAGTGGCTACTAGCCATGATGCCATGCTCTGTCTTCGTAGTCGGCAGTGGTATGCTTCTGAATTACAGTTGCTAGAAACCACGGGAGAGGAGAGGGCTCTCGCACTCAGGTCCTGCTTGCAGGTTTCCCATGGGCACCTGGTTGGCCACCATGACAACAGGATGCTCTTCTTACGTTCTTTTATGGTTGGTGTAAGATGTAGAATTAAGCTTCACTGCTGTCATGTTATGACAAAATGGTGAGTTTAGTCTGCCCCATTATGTAGGCTGAGTTGTTTTATACATTATTTTTGATGTTTGTTTTTAAGCTGTATTTAATGTTTAAGTTACAAGTTTTTATAATCATCTTGCTGATTTATTATAATCATCTTGCTGATTTATTAAATGGATTGCAAATAATCTTCCCTTTATAATTCCCTGGGCCTGAAGAAGATCTGTATGCAAATGCATTGGCCTAAATCAGTCTTCCCCAACCCCCAGATGTTTTGGACTACAATTCCCATCAGCCCCTGCACAACTGCCTGCATTTTAGTCCACAGTTCTCTTAATGTATGTATTTTGTATTTGCCTATTATACACCTTTTTGGTGGTATTGGAGGAGAGCTTTGCAGATACCATGGACAGCAAAAAAGACAAATAATTGGGTGTTAGAACAAATTAAACCAGAAATATCACTAGAAGTTAAAATGATACAACTGAGGTTATCATACTTTGGACACATAATGAGAAGACATGATTCACTAGAAAGACCATAATGCTAGGAAAAACAGAAGGGAATAGAAAAAGAGGAAGACCAAACAAGAGATGGATCGATTCCATAAAGGAAGCCACAGACCTGAACTTACAAGATCTAAACAGGGTGGTTCATGACAGATGCTTTTGGAGGTCGCTGATTCATACGGTCGCCATAAGTCATAGTCGACTTGGAGGCACATAACAACAACACCTTTTTGCCAGATATTTTTCCTGATAGAATGAATTTTTGTATATTACTTTCACTAGTATATGAATTTTTCACATCTCCTCCTGACATACTAGGCCTGGGGAGACCAGGGTTCAAATCCCCACTCAGCCCTGAAGCTCAGTGGATGACCTTGGGCCATTCACTATTGTTCAGCCTAACCTACCTCACAGGGTTGTTATGAGGATAAAATGGAGAGGAGGAGAGCCATGTATGCCACCTTGGAGGAAAGGTGGAATATACAAAATGTAATCAGAAATATTTCTACACTTTTTTTAGTAAGAAAACTACATTCAGTGGCAGCTGATGGCCAGTGGAATCTGCTCCGGGTTTTAGTCCAAACTTTCATGGAACTGTCCAAGGTGCGGATTTCACTACCCCACTGACATGGAGTCACCACCACTGCCTACATTGCAAAATTCAGAGAGGTGTGAGTTTTGAAGGATGGTTGTGTTTTGGTCCATGTATGGTTTCAGAAAGTGAGGTTGGTTCACATTCAGATGCAAACTGAACCAAATTTCTCTCCATCCTTATCTCTAGCCAAGACTACACAGCACCTTGCCAGGTAGCTGTTCTGAAGATCCCTTGAGTGAAACCATGGTGGTTAAATGATATGTAGATTGGGGTAGACAGATGTTAATTAGGGTTGCCAGCTTTTGAATTAGCTCCATAGCTGTGCTTTTAACAGCAGCTGGATCAGCAGACAGTTGTGTTTGATCTCCAAGCAGTGAAAGCTTCATTTGCTAATTTCTATGCAAGTACTGAACTGCTGTTAGACCCCGGATCAGACCCAGGGTTGTTTTTTATCGTGGACAGTTGACAACTTCAGAAGGTAAACTGTGATCCAGTGGTAGACCATTAGTTCAGGGCATGGTCTTAAGGCACATGATAGACTAAAGCAACCTTTCTGAAGATCAGCAGGTCTCTTTCTGCCCAGATAAGAGACTACCAGGGACTATGCGCCTTGAGTTTCATCATGGAAGGAAGTCAGAAGATAAGTAAATGGATGGTTCTTCCTGGATTGCCTGCTGCTACTATTCTTGCAAACTGAGCACATTAGTTTGGACATTTCTTCCAATTGCTTTGTGTTTTGGATTGTGGTCTGACCTGCAAGGCACATCTCTCTTTAGCGCGAGTATTTACTCAGGATTAATGTCTTAACCCAGTACGTCTGCCCCAAACGTTTTGCAGGTGTGAACACTATTGAAAGCAGGATCACGTATAACCGTTGTCCAGACACTATCATGATGAGTATAAATTATCATGAATGCACACAATAAAAAGGACAAATTTCCCCAACACTTTAGCATTCTGATGTTCCTCAAAAGGTGGACAGGCCTCACATCCTCATTACCAGAGGAGATAAAGAACTGAAGCTAGAGCTTCTAGTCTAGAAAAAATATTAAAATAATTTACATTTAAAGGACAGCACCTTGGAAGCTACTCAGAGCTTTGGAATGCTGGAAGTGGACCCAGCACTATTAGAGGCTGGGCCTGGCAACCAAGAGGTCTTCTGTATCTTTAAAAGCTGTGCAGGGGGAAGGGAGAATTCCACCTCGTGGTTTTTCCCATTACAGCGTTGCAAGAACACCTGCACTTGGCTGACTTTCTCTTCTCCTAAAGATACAGGATCACTCTCAGGCCAGGAACCTGGCAACCCTACTCCTGGGTGACGGCGAAGGTGGTGTCTGCCATTTTTAGGGTTTTTATATGTTAAATATAATAAATATTACTCTTGTTAATTTTGTTAAATATTAATCCATTAACTGCTTGTATTTTTAATTAACTAACTTTTCCCTTTAAAATATGTTGACTGATTAATCAGGGATGCCTCTTTATTTGATGAAAAGGGCCTTTGAACAATTAAAAGTTTCAACCAGAACAACAAAATCTCCCAGCAATCTCTCCCCCCCCCCCGGTATTTTTACCCACACAGCCTGATCCCCAAATTTCTCTTTCAGCTTAGAATATGTAGCCAGGGTGATATCTCACCTTTAGACTTCTCCCATGCAGGTAGCCTGCCTGATCCCTTGACACAGGGGTGGGAATGGGATCTGCATTCCCTTTGAAAGAATCTTCAGGGTCTCCTGTGCCACTGGCCAGAGGCAACAGTGGGAAGAGCAATAAATGGGAATTTTAGCTTTGTTCAGTATTTATTTATTTATTACATTTATATACCGCCCCATAGCCAAAGCTCTCTGGGCGGTTTACAACAATTACAAACATTAAAAACAAATATACAAATTTAAAAACACATGCTAAAATGCTTGGGAAAAAGAGGAAAGATAACAGTGTTGGCGCCAGGCACACCTCGTCACTGCAATCATTCCATAATTTGGGGGCCACCACTGAGAAGGCCCTCTCCCTTGTTGCCAGCCTCCCAGCTTCAGTTGGCTTGTTTCTACACACACTCGTATACCCCTCTCTATCCTCCATCCAGGCAAACAAGAGATAGACACGTTGCAGCCAGGCAAAAACAGGGAAGGTACAAAGCAGGGCTGATTAGAGGTGGGTGTGGCCTGGGGAGGTGGGTGTGGCCTGGGGAGAGTACCAGGGCCAGGTAGAGACACCTGAAGAGCTTCCTGAGGTCCTGCAACCCTTCCTTAACACGAGGGAAGGGGAACTATAATCATCCAGATGTTGCTAGACTCCCAACTCCCATCAGCCACAGCCACCATGGCCAGTGGTCAGAGATGATGGGAGCTGTAGTCTAGCAATATCTGGACAGCCACAGGTCCTCCTTCTCTGCCTCAGCACTTCCGTTCCTCCACCTCCAGGTGGGAGAACAAAGGTGCAACATTTGAAATGGGCAGCTGGTGTCCGATCAGCAGCCACCCATCAGTTACCCCAATAGCCAACCGGCCTGTCATCCAACCCTTCCACAGTGCCAGATTTAGGGACAAGCCAAGTAAGCCATGGCTTAGGGCCTCACATTATGAGACCTGTATATGTAAGTAAGAAACTTTTTCTCATTGCATCATATGGTTTTATGCTGTAAGATACATAATAACATGGCATGTTCTCATGATTTTATTCACAGCCCCTGATGAAGGCCAAGTCACTGAGTGGCCGAAACGCACTGGGCTTTTAGTTCAATAAAACCTTTTTTTCAAGCATTTTAGGGGTTCCCCCCTTTCTCTCTCTCGCTTGCTCTTGGATGTTTGCCACCTTTTGCTGTTTGTCTGATCAGCAGCCACCCATCAGTTACCCTAACAGCCAACCAGCCCCGCCATCCAACCCAGTGCCTGATTTAGGGACAAGCCAAGTAAGCCACGGCTTAGGGCCTCACATTATGAGGGACCTCTAAATACGTTGGCAACAACTACGTTTTATTATTGCTTTGGATTAAACAACATTTCATATAAAATCCACGACAAAAATCCAGAATTGTGAATCCACACCCAGTCCCATCAGCTTCCCTTCCAGGGCTACTTGCATCATCCACAGGTTGCCCAACATCACCTCAGACCTCAAGAGGAGACAGTGGGAGCTAGCCTACCAACACATTCTGAAGGCCCGTTCCACACCAGGCATCATTTCCGCCAATCCCCTCTTCGCCACTTTCCAACTTTTTTCATTTTATTTTTTATGGTATGGGCAGTGGTGTAGTGGCAAATTCAGAAGTGCAGGGTCCCTTCATGATAGTCACACCCACACCCCTCCCTCTTTTTTTGCTGCTGGGCTGAGAATGAGATTCTTGTTAATGCCTTCTCCCACAACCACAGACATCCCTAGGAGCCAATAAGCGTGAAAGGGAAGAATGTTAGCTACTGAGAAGAGTCTTCTCAGCGGCTAACTCACCTCCTTTCACTCTGATTGGCCCCAATCAGCAGGAAAGGACAAGGAAGTATGTTAGAAGACTCTTAGTGGCTAAAACACTCCCCTTTCATGCTGATTTGCTTGTTGGATCCCGGAGACATAGGGACCCAAAAAAGTAAGGAGTCTAAGACCCTCCCAAGATCCTGGACGACTACACCCGTGGGTATGGGGCCTCTGAATTTTGACTTGGCTTAGGGCCTCAGCATGTCTTGAATTAGCCTTGCTTCACCATATTCCTAGAAAACTAGTCTGGCAGGGTGTGACCCCGTGAACCCTTCCCATGCTCCTGGGCCAGCAGCAGCTCAGAGCCTCAAAAAGTCCACAGGGGGATTTTTGTTGTTGTTCTTGTTTAAATTGTGCCAGGTACACACATACACGTCAGTCTGCAAATATTTCCCCCTTCATTTTCCAAAATGGCAGGCGTTGGCACACTGTGCACATTGAATAAGAACATGCAATTGGTAGCAGGTCAGAGACTGATCCTTGCCTCACACCTTGAAGGGTGGCTGCCAATCAAAGTAGACCAGAGGTCCCCAAACGTGTCCCCCCCCCCGGACCACTTGAAACTTGCTGATGATCTTGGCGGACCACTTCATCATTTTTCTGCCTGTTGCAGCAATTGTAGTGTGCTATGCTAGGCGCTGTACGATCTTTAATTGTATTTTATTGCTTCTTTCATTTCTTAGATTGCATTTTATTGCATTACAGTTTGAATTCCGTAGAAGCCCAATTGCAATACAGTGAAATAAAATACAATGTAAGAAATGCAAGAGGCAATTAAAAACCAGTGTGAATCCAGTATTTAGTGCGCTGTGCAAATATGCTGCGGACCACCTGAATGAAGCTTGCAAACCACTGGTGGTCCACGGACTATAGTTTTGGAACCACTGGAGTAGACTATACTGGGCTCTATTATGGGCTTGTGCCTGTCCTGGTGCATAGCAGGGAGCAATGCTCATTTCTATGCTCTGTGAACAGGGATAGGTGCAACCGTCGACTTCAGTCTTACTCATCTTTCCAATGTTAACTTCAATTCTACACATTTCCACATCAGTTTGTATGTATGTATTCATGGATATACATATATCCTCAGGTAAATTCATCCGTATTTTGGTACAAACTTCTAATATACACATTTGTACGCAATTCTGCCTAATATATTTATTTATTCAATGTGTATCCCACCCTTCCAGCAGGAGCCCAGGGTGGCAAACAAAGCACCAAAACACTTTAAAACATCATCAAAACAGATCTTAAGATACATTAAAACAAAACAGCATTAAAAACATTTTTTTAAAAAACCACTTTAAAAAAGGGTTAAAAACATTATTGAAAAAACATATGAAAAGCAATTCTAACACAGATGCAGTCCGGGATAGGTCTCAGCTTAAAAGTCTTGTTGAAAGAGGAAAGTCTTCAAAAGGCGCCGAAAAGATAGCAGAGATGGTGCCTGCCTAATTTTCAAGGGAAGGGAATTCCACAGGGTAGGTGCCGCCACAGTAAAGGTTTGTTTCCTATATTGTGCAGAACTGGCCTCCTGATAAGATGGTATCTGCAGGAGGCCCTCACCTGCAGAGCGCAGTGATCAGCTGGGCATATAAGGGTAAGACGGTCTTTCAGGTATCCTGGTCCCGAGCTGTATATGCACTTTTACGAAGCAGTGCTCCCTAATATAATGCAATTTGTATGTTCTTTTCACTAATATATGCATTTTATGCACAATTTATTGGGTATGTACATTTTGTACACATTATTTGGCTGGAGAACTGCATTGCAAAATTCAGAGTAGTGCAAATTTTGAAGGATGGCTCCTCACTTCACTGTGGGGTGGGATGCAATCTGAGAGCCAACAGGCAACTACAGGCCTCTGCCGTGAAAGCCCACAACTATCCAACAGGTAGGGATTTGTGAATCTGTCCATGACTGTGTCCCTCAGTTTCATATTTTTCCAATATTAAGCTCCGTCCTCCTCACTTCTACATCAATTTGTGATGTAATTAAAAAACAAAGTCCTCATGAAAGTTCATCAGCATTTTAATGTGAATTTCTCCTAATGTGCCTTTTTGTAAGCTATTGTGCCTAACATACACTGTTTTTGCAGAAACAAAAGGGAACAGCCCCAAACAAAGGGCAGGAAAGAGAGACAAGCTCTGGTGCTAGATGAAATTTATTGTGAGCTCGATGCGTTTCAGAACTTGTCCTTCTACAGGAGCTACAAACATTAAAATGGACTCAAATCAATATAGAGGAGAAAACACTGTGGTCTTAAACATAAACAGAATATAATGTTTTAGAGACTTATATTCTGTTTATGTTTAAAACCACAGTGTTTTTTCCTCTACATTGATTTGAGTCTGTTTTAATGTTTGTAGCTCCTGAACAAGCACAAGTTCCGAAACACGTCAAGCTCACAATAAATTTCATCTAGCACCAGAGCTTGTATCTCTTTCATACACTGTTTTTGCAACATATATTTTCCAATATCTATATTTTCCCTAATATAGCATTTTTGTATGTTATTTTTACTAATATATAAGCATTTTTATGCACACTTGGTATATGCATTGTTTGGCTGGAGAAATGCATTACAAAATTCAGAGTAGTGCAAATTTCAAAGGATGGCTGCGTTTTGGTTTCTGTGTTCGTTTGAAAGTGCAAACTGATTCAGATTTATCCCCCATGCACTGCACGTGCTGATTTCTGAACATAACACTGCTGCACAGAAACAGGCTAGGTTTCCCTCCCCCTTTTGGTCAGTTGGCACAATACTGGTCGCCCAGAGAAGAATGGTTGCCAATTTCTTTAACTGGGCAGGGCTCCTGTGATTTTAACAGCTGTGTGATGGGCAGGAATCCCATGAGCAAGTCTTTCCGCATAATTGCACGTGCCTGCCAGGGGGAAAAAAATGCACCTTCTGAGTTTCTGTTTCTTATACAGGAGCCCTGCCAGAATTTAAAAGCCGGCTACGATTCTGGGAAAGGGAAGTACAGTCCCTTTGTGCCTATAATGTTCATATTAATATCATTTGTAAAGAGGAGTTTGTAGTCCTGCCCTTTCCTGATTGTGGCTCACTGTGAAGCTGAATGATGGGACATTCAGGACAGACACAAGAGAAGGATAGTTAAAATATAAGATACGGTAAGAAGAGCCCTGCAACTGCATCAGGCCAATGGCCAATCTAGCCCAACATCTTATTTATTTATTATTTGATTTATATCCAGCCCTTCCTCCCAGCAGAAGCCCAGGGCGGCAAACAGAAGCGCTAAAAACACATCATAAAAACAGATCTTAAAATACATTAAAACAAAATGTTAAAAACATTTCTTTAAAAGCTTTAAAAACATCTTTAAAAAGGGTTAAAAACATTATTAAAAAAACACATATTAACAAGCAATTCTAACACAGATGCAGACTGGGATAGGTCTCAACTTAAAAGGCTTGTTGAAAGAGGAAAGTCTTCAAAAGGCGCCGAAAAGATAGCAGAGATGGCACCTGCCTGATATTTAAGGGGAGGGAATTCCACAGGGTAGGTGCCACCACACTAAAGGTCCGTTTCCTATGTTGTGCAGAACGCACCTCCTAATAAGATGGTATCTGCAGGAGGCCCTCACCTGCAGAGCGCAGTGATCAGCTGGGTATATAAGGGACAAGACGGTCTTTCAGGTATCCTGGTCCCGAGCTGTATAGGGCTTTGTACACCAAAACTAGAACCTTGAACTTGGCCCGGTTTTCACAATGGCCAACCAGAGGCCCAGAGGAAGCCCACAAGCGAGACCTGAGTGCAAGAGCACTTTCGCCGCTTGTGATTCCCAGCAACTGGTATTCAGTTCAACAGTGCAGGCAGAATATAGCCATCATGGCTAATTATGGAATTAATTGCCACAGGATGTAGCAATGGCCACTTTTGTGTAGATTGCTTTCAAAAGGGATTAGACAAGTGCATCAAGGAAGACTAGCCTATCACTGGCACTAAGAGCCATAGATTTATTTGTTTAGACCATTTATATACTGCTTATATTTAAATAAAACTCTAAGCCGCGTATAACATAAGTCAAAACATCTTACAACAGCACAGGGGCGTCCCTACCGGGGTGCGGAGGGTGCGGCCCGCACCCGGGTGTCAACATGGGGGGGTGACACCCAGAGCCACCCCGCCCCGCGCCGTTGCCCGGCAAGGCTGCGCCGACTCCTCCTCAGAGGCAGGCGGGCGGGCGGATGAGAGCTGGAGCGGGAGCAGCGTCGGCGGGGCGAGGGAGGCGTGCCGGCGTTCCCAGGCCTTCTGCGGCTGGGTGCCCCTCCGGCGTGCATCCTCCCAGGGGCATAGACAGGATGGCTGGCCTCGAGTGCACGCGCGGATGCGCGCGGACACAAGCCCAGCCACCTCGTCCATGCCCCTGGGAGGGCGCGCACCAGAGGTCCGCACCCCCCCACACTCCGGCTAGTGACGCCACTGCAACAGCAGATACAAAAAAACACAATCAATAAAATACAATTAGCTGAACAAAATATCCTCTTCTGTATCAACATATAATATAAACAGTGCATATATCCCAGTCTGAGTCTGTGTTAGAATTGCTTGTTAATATGTGTTTTTTTAATATGTTTTTAACCCTTTTAAAAAGATATTTTTTAAGCTTTTTTAAAAAACGTGTTTATCATTGTTTGGTTTTGATGTATTTTAAGGTCTGTTTTTATGATGTTTTAAAGTGTTTTTAGCATTTCTGTTTGCCGCCCTGGGCTCCTGCTGGGAGGAAGGGTGGGATACAAATTAAATAATAAATAATAAATAAATAAATATAACATTAAGTACAAGAAATACAAGAAAAAATCATAAACATAGTAGACTACGAGCATCAAGGAAAAAACATGCTAAAACATACTTATCTTTAAACATAATAGATTAAATATAATAGATGAAATTTCTGTATTAATTTCAGTGCCACCATGTCACTCAATACCAGCTGTTGGGAAGCGGCAGCAGGAGAAATCCTTCATTGTGGGTTTCCTAGTGGAGGTATGTGATTGGACACAGTGGGAGCTAGACGTGGACCTGCAGCCTGACCTGTGTCCTACCACTTTATCTTCATGCTAGGAGAAGTTACACCTGCCTAATTTCCGTGCATCCATCTGCTGTTAAGTGCACAGAAGCAGAGCCAAGCCTGGGGGGGGGGGAGTTGGCAATCGTATGTCTCCTTAACTACCTTTCCAGTTTTACCACTTTAGCAGCAATTGAGAGTTGGGAACTGCAGCAGTGCCAAAGCCCTACGTTGATTCCAGGAGTTTTGCAAAGTGCAAGAAAGGCATGTCTGTGCCGCTTCAGGGAAATGGCAGGCGTTCTGGCAACTCCTATCCTGGTGTCAGTCATAATTTTAATTCCCGCAAGCCCCCAAGCTGGATTTATTGAAGCATTTCAGTGACTCACAAGGTTTGCTTTGAAATTCTGAACAGCGCCAGCACTTGCTAGGACAAAAGACAACAGCAGCTGGTGGGAACACCTCAAAAGTCTTGTATTCGTTCCTTCCTTCCTCGGAGGTGTACTTTGCAGTTACAACCCTTTCACGTTCTGTTGGTCTGCTTATACTCTTAGTCCTGGCCAGAGTCCTTGGAATGAAGAACAGGCTGGTGGAATTAAGGATTGACTATGTGCCCACAGACTAAAAGCACGAAGTGGGTGAGGTGATTTATTTATTTATTTTTAAATAGAGTAGACCATGATCTGCCATTGTAAGAGTCTGCAAACGCTTTGAGTTGCACAGAATTCTTTATCATAAACTGGTGCAAATGTTAATGTTTTAAGCTAGGCAGACTTCTTTTTAATGCACCATCATCTCTTGATATATAAGTGCAAGGAGGGTTCAGAAAATCCTCAGTGGTGGCCCCCGAATTGTGGAACAATCTCCCTGATGAGGGACGCCTGGCGCCAACATTGTTGTCTCTTTTCGGCGCCAGGTTAAGACCTACCTCTTCTCCCAGGCATTCTAGCATTTAGCATTTCAGTATTGTAGCATTTAGCATTTTAGTATTTTTAGTATTTTAGTTTAGTATAGGTTTTTTTGGAAATTTAATGAGTCATGTTTTAAATTGATTAATGTGTGGTTTTAAATTGTATGTTGATATTTTGATGTTGTGAACCGCCCAGAGAGCTTCGGCTATGGGGCGGTATAAGAATTTAATAAATAATAAATAATAATCCCCAGTGCCCAGTCCTTGGCCTCATACAGATCTTGGAAAGTTTATACAGAGAGCCAAGTTTATCCCACAAGATCTTGAACTACATCTCCCGTCAGCCCCAGCCAGCGCATGCTGCCTGGGGCTGATGGGAGTTGTAGTTCAAAAAAGTAACTTTTCCGTTATGGCCCTGTAAAAAAAGGGGGACACAGCAGCTCAGTGGCAGCAGCACAGCTCACATGGTTTTTCCACAGAAGGTCCTAGATTCAATTTCTGGCATCTCCAGTTAAAAAAGGATCAGGTAGCAACAGGTGATGTGAAAGACATGTGCCTGACAGCCAACCGCTGGTCAAAACACAAATATGGGCCAGGCATTGTCTGGATTTGTCATAAGGCAGGTTTCTATGTTCCTAACTATCTATACCTGCTAATTTAAAGTTTTCTTTTCCAGCCTTGAGCTCATGCGTGAGGCATGATAAGCTGATAGAATAAACATCCCATGGCCAGTGTTTGTCTCTGTCAGTTGAGTAAAGGGGCAGAGCGCAGACCTGTCACTCACGTCTACCTCCATAATGTCCAGAATACTCACTGGCTTGGGGCCTCTCTGTGATTCTGTTGTTTA
Source organism: Rhineura floridana (assembly GCF_030035675.1). Lineage (NCBI taxonomy): Eukaryota > Metazoa > Chordata > Lepidosauria > Squamata > Rhineuridae > Rhineura > Rhineura floridana. The sequence goes on along the minus strand of NC_084486.1, from coordinate 148,044,965 downwards.
ATGGAGAGGCAGCCTGGCCAATGGGGTAACCCCCTGCTCTGTGATAGGAAATTCTGATATCCCTGTTGTGCCTACCCTCAAGCCCGCACCCCATCTGCAAAGCAAACATTTTTGCAGAGCTTTACAGGAAGCAAAGATAAGAGTTGTCCAGGTGAAGGCAAATGTAAAATGAAGTGTGAGCTCACACACCATATATCTCAGCTGCTGTGCAAGCCCTGCACCCTCCTAGCTTTACAGCTGCCAGTTAGTTTGTTAAATTTATATCCCGCCCTTCCTCCCAGAAGGAGCCCAGGGTGACAAACAAAAACACTAAAAGCACTCTAAAACATCTTAAAAACAAAAGATTTCAAAACATATTAAAATAAATCATCTTTATGCACATCAGCAGATCAAATGATGGTTCGGCCTCATGCCCCCTTCCTTCCTTCAGGTTGCCAACCTTTAAAAAAAAAATCATTGTATGAACATTCGTGTTAATTTGTTGTCTTAATGTTTTTAAAAATGAATATTTTTAAAGTGCAAAACTGCTTTGGGTTAGTAGCCCAAGCTGTGGCCACTATATATATATATTAGATATAGGTGAAAAATTTGATTCAGTTCGCACTTCAAGCCAAATCTATCAAATTCTCACTTTCCAAAACAATATAACTGAAACACAGCAGCCATCCTTTGAAATTTGCACTTATTTGAATTTTGCAATGCAGTTCACCAACAAAACAATGTTTTCAAAAATGCATATATTAGGGGAAAGTGAGCATAAAAATGAAAATATGAGTGAAAATAGCATGCAAAAATTATTATATGACAAGAAATGGATTGCAAGAATGTGTACATTAGTCAAAACTCCCTAAAAATGTGTTTATGAGGAGAAATTTGCATTCAAATGCTGGAGAATGTTCATGAGGTTTTTTTTAAAAAATCGCAAATTGTTGCAGAAACGTGGAGAACATGTGTAAGTCATAACACAGATGCTAACTGATGAAATCTCCAGGATTGTATCTCATTTCATGCTTCCTCAGAAACAAACTGGAGAATTACTGGTGGATGGCCACAGCTTGGACTACTGATATTTTGTAATTTTGTACACACAAACTTGCATACGGTTATACATACAGTTGTTCATGTTCTAGTAATCACCATCACTTTATTGTCACTTGGGTTCCTGTGACTTTGTCTTTTTTGTTACTTATATCTGGGGATCCCCTCCTCTCTTCCTTTGCCAAAACCCCATTCAGCCATGAAACCCATTAGGCGATCCTCCTGAGCCCATCGCTGTCTCACTCAGCCTAACCTACTTGGCAGGGTCAATGTGAGAATTAATCGCAGGAGAGGAGAATCACGATGGCCATCTTGAGGCTGAGAGTGGAAGGTCAATGGCCCCCCTAAATGCCGTCTAGTGAGTTGATAGCAGATGTAAGATTTGAACCATGGGTTTCCCACATATATCACAGCTTTCAATCAGTTGTAACAGGCATTTCCCTTGCCCTGTCTGGGGCTGTTGGAAGTTGTAGTGCAAAATATCTGGAGAGAACCAGGTTGCTAAAGGCTACCCTGGGGATATGCTCACTCCTTCCTCAGAACAGGGACATATGTGGAAACTAACTTTCCACAACAAAAGCAAGACTCATGCCCGCTCACACCCCAAACCAACAAAGCCTGGAAGGTTTCCAGCACATAGGAAAGTGGTCATTTAATCACAGATGTAGTGTTCACTGCTTCTTCACAGCCCCCATCTCAGCCTTCTTTAAAGCAGCCTTCCTCAACCAGGTGCCCTCCAGATGTCTGGGACTACACCTCCCATCAAGCCGAGCCAGCATGGGGTGAGGGAAATGCAAATTAAACCAATTTAAAACTGTGATATTTGTGGGAAATTCATGGCCATCTGACTGGGGCCGATGCTAGTTGTTGTCCAAAACACCTGGAGGGCACCATGTTGGGGATGGCTGCTGTAAAGGCTGGCTAGATCAGTCGCAACATTCTTTGGAAGAGGCATTAAGGTTGCCAACATTTTTTTCTGCTCCTGTACTTGTAAAAGCAGCCAAATATATCAAAATCTTGCAGGCTGAATCTTTTCTATCACTGCCACTATGCCAAGTAAAGTGCTCTCACAGAATGATAGAATAGTAGAGTTGGAAAGGGCCTATATGGCTATCAAGTCCAACCCCCTGCTCAATGCAGGAATCCAACGTAAAGCATAAGAGTGTGTGTATGTGCATGTGCATGCGTGCGCAAGCACCCTCACGTGCATCTGGTTGCCGGTATGGGCAGAGAAACAGGGCAAGGTGGGGGGAGGGAAAGGCAATTCTAACAAGCACATGCCATCTTTCTATAGAATGCATACAAAATGAAGTGACACAATCACTTTCATTTGGTCTGACAGGTGTTTAAAATGCTGGAAGAAAGCTTTTGAGTTCAACAAAGCTCTTCGTCAGCAAGGATATTCAGGAAAGGAGGGTGGGTGCACATCTTATTCTGCCAAGTTATGATGTTAAGTGTTCACCCATTCATTCATGGCACTCTTCATTCATTCATTCAAGAAAGGAAGTTGCAACACATGCTTCAACAGACTGCCAACTGGCCTCAACCCTCTCCAGGTGTTAGCTCCTCGCATGAAAGGGGCAAGCATGATGAAAGGGCTGAGGTGGGTCATGAGTTCAGCACCCACCCAAAGTTGTGCAGTTCTTCCTACCCCCTCTGTCAGCATGTTGTTTGGGGTTGTAACTTCTGAAGCATATATATAAAATAATCACCCCTTCTCAACAATTTATGCCTGTGATTTCTACAGTTTGAGGGAAGAACTAAGCATACCAGGGTGATATTGTGGGGCTCCAGTTCCAATCTTTTCTTTCCTAACACCGATGCAGAGCAGGAGGCAATCTGCAAGGGAGAATTTGCAGGTGGAGAGGGGGTACTTAACCCTTTCACCTCCTGCCAATTCTCCCCCATGACCCCTCTGGCCATTTCCTCCCAGCTGGGTCAGAGGCCAGGAAATGGCTAGGAAACAGAAAGCAGAGAGTAGGAAGTGATGGACAGTTCTCCCAATGGAGGGGTGTAGAGTCTCCCAATGATCGGTATTGGGACCTGTGCTTTTTAACTTGTTCATAAATGATCTAGAGTTAGGGGTGAGCAGTGAGGTGACCAAGTTTGCTGATGATACCAAATTGTTCAAGATGGTTAAAAAGGGATTGCAAAGAGCTCCAAAAGGACCTCTCCAAACGGAGTGAATAGGTGGCAAATTGGCAAATGCAATTCAATGTAAACAAGCATAAAGTTGTGCATATTGGAGCACAGGGTCTGAACTGGCGGTGACTGACCAGGAACGAGATCTTGGGCTTGTAGCAGATAGCTAAGATGAAAATGTTGACTCAGTGTGTGGCAGCTATGAAAAAGGCAAATTCCATGCTAGGGATCATTCGGAAAGGTATTGAAAATAAAACTACCGATATCGTAATGCCATTATATAAAACTATGGTGCAACCACATTTGGAATACTGTGTACAGTTCTGGTTGCCTCACCTCAAAAAGGATATTGTAGAGCAGGAAAAGGATCAGAAAAGGGCAATCAAAATGTTCAAGGGGATGAAGCAACTCCCCTGTGAGGAAAGGTTGCAGTATTTAAGGCTTTTTATTTTAGAGAAAAGGCAAACCAGAGGTGACATGACAGAAGTGTATAAAATTATGCCTGGCATGGAGAAAATGCATAGAGAAAAGTTGTTCTCCCTCTCTCAATAGAACTTGTGGACATCCAATGAAACTGAATTTTGGAAGATTCAGGACAGACAAAAGAAAGTACCAGAGCTTAGAAAAGTTACTTTTCTGAACTACAACTCCCATCAGCCCCAGCCAGCATAGCTACTAGACTGGGTTGATGGGAGTTGTAGTTCCAAAAAGTAACTTTACCAAGCTCTGGAAAGTACTTCTTCACACAGTGCATAGTTAAACTATGGAATTCGCTCCCACAAGAGGCAGTGATGGCCACAAATTGGATAGCTTTAAAAGAGGATTAGACAAATTAGACAAGGCTATCAGTGACTACTAGCTATGACGGCTATGCTCTGTCTCCATAGGTGGGGCGATATGCTTCCGAACACCAATTACTGGAAACACTGTGAGAGCAGAGTGGTCTTGCACTCAGGTCCTCCTTGCTGGCTTCCCATGGGCAACGGGTTGGCCACTATGAGAACAGGATGCTGGACTAGATTGGCAATTGGCCTCACTCACTCACTCACTCACTCTCTCTCTCTCTCTCTCTCTCTGCGCAGCGGAGTGGAGTGGAGTGCAGAAATAACTCATCTGTTAAGAGTGGTAGTTGAAATAATAAAGTAATTTAAGGTTTATTACTACAAAGAGGTAGTCATACATACTGAAGCAGCCATGCGGCTTCCACGCAGGGGGCCATTACTAACTGAGAACCAAGGCAGGAAGAGAAGGAAGGGGAGGAGCAAAGTCTGCAAAAGCAACAAACACTTTAGAGGAGGAATCAGCAGAGGGAAGAATAGATTGTCTTTCTGCCTATTGCCCCCCTCCCCTGGTTCAAGTTACTTGTAGTATGCGTTGGTGCTTTACTCCCAACAAATACATCCTGAGGTGAAGAACAAGATGGCGCCCTCACCTATGCCTTGTAGCAGGCCGGGCTGGTAGCTGAAACTTACTTCAAGGTTGGGAATGGGGTGGGGTTCCCCATTGCACCTGAGAGCTGCAAATTAGCTTAGAATGTACAGGGCAGGCCACATGGTGGCATGCACAACTCTGTCGTCCAACGTCTGAGAAGTGCTGCCCACATCCCAGCATTTGCCACTAGAATTGGCCACTTTACTCTCCTAATGGTAAGTCTGGCTTGGTTGTGAGGGAGAACTGAAACACCCCCAATTCCTGTCCCCCAGTTCTTCTCTACAAACATTCCTTTCCTCTGCATTGCCGATCACCAGCAAACACATCTGTGCCAATGGAACATATGGCCTTTGGCAGGCAAAGAAAACCTACTGACATATACACCATACCTATGGAAAGGGTTTGTGGATTTCTATGGGTGAATGTGTTTTCTGGGCATGTGATTCCTGCTGCTTCCTTTGATTCTGTTTCCTATTTGTCAAATGTCAAAATGTCATTACAGGAACAATGTGTATGGATGAGAATCTCCTAATAACAGCGAGGCATAACAGCGAGGCATGACAGTTATGCTGGAACTTCCACGTTCAGAAGCAGTGTATCTTTGACAACCAGCAGCAGAGAGCAAACAATAGGCAATGGCTTTTAATTTCATCATTTTGTGAGTTCCCAGAAGCACCTGGCAGAATGCTGGACCTTGGAGAAATCCTACATATACCTGCCCTGCCCATGCATAATGTTCAGCACCAGAGACCCTCCCCTAGTTACTCCTGCCCTCTGAAATTAGGTGAGTGGCAAACAGATAGAGGACCATTCTGATAGCAGCACCTGGAACGCACATCCCAAGAAGGCTTGCCTGGTACCTACCCTTAAGTCTTTTTGGTGCCAGGCCAAAGACTTAAAAAAAATGCCAAGAGATTGCCAGCTAAGTTTGGTTTTATTCTGTGGTTTTAATTGTTGTCTGTTTTTATCTCTCACTGTAAATTGTGCTACTGCTTTGTTTTCTTGATTGTTTTAACAGTTGTAAGCTGCCCTCAAAGCAATTGTTGAAAAGGTGGGGGTATAATTTTCAATAAACAGACAAATAAAATAATCCTGCAAGGAATTTTGTGTGTTATTAGCAAAGATGAATAACTAATTTTGAAAGAGTACTAAACAACTACCAGGCTGAGCCTACTCAGAAGTAAGGCCCACAAAGATCAGCAGGGCTAAAGTAAGTGTGCTTTGGACTGCAAACTATAGCTTTGATTTGGCTCTTAACCCCTGGAACTCATTGCCACATGACTTTGCAAAAGAGGTCCAGCAGCATTCAAGAGCCCCCAAACAAATGATGTCACACATTCAAAGAGAAATGGAAGATTAATGGCCATTATCCCACAGAGTCAAGAGGTATAATTGTTTATATCTCAGAGTGCTAGAAACTCTGAACCAGATCAGCCTTTCCAAAAGTATGATATCTGAACTTCTTGGAGAAGGGAAAGATGGAGCTGCAACTACTTGTTATTTCTGCGGAAGAACCTGTCTGAAACCAAAACAGAAGTCCACCCTTAACACGTAGGGCTGCCAGATTTTTTGGGGGGGAGGGGCTGGGCATGCAGGTAATTTATATAGAATTACTACCCCCCAAAGTATAAATGCCAGAGTCATATGGTCTTAATTTGAAAAATGGAGTAGTCTACACATGCAGCCTTCTCCAGTATTTCAAAAAAGTTACACCTCTTGAACTTTTCTCCACTCTGTCATTATAACCCTGTTAGAAACAAAGATGGTGAGCTAGTAGAGCAAATGTGGGGAAAAATTTTTTGGCCCAAAGGTCGCATTCGCTTGTGGTCAAACTTCTGATGGCCACATGCCAGTAGTGGGCAGGGTCAGAGGCAGAAGTGGGTGGAGCAATGGATACGGCTCTTGCCTTTGTATGGTAGGCAACAGGAGCCTTACAGAAGCCAGAGGTTTCTACACCCACACAGTGGTGGCCAGTGACTCCATGTCAGTAGGGCAGTGGAATCCGCTCTGGGTTTTAGTCCGACTTTCAAGGAGCTGTCCAAGATACTTCAGCATATGTGTGTGTGTGTTACCTGATAATGATGGAGAGCTCTTTTAGCAGCTGTCCTGATGCCTGGAATTGCCTTCTAAAACACTTTCATAGTGCTCTTCCTTAAAATCCCTCCTAAAAACTATTATTTTCCATAAGGCTTCTTAGTCCTCACCCTGACTAAACAAAACATAAGCACATATTTTTTGCATTTGTTCATATCCATAGTTAACCCTTGCCTATTCCTCAGCTCGATCGATTCCTCAGCTATGTAAGCTCTTTGAGACAGGGACTACTTTTTGTTGTTGCTGTTGCTTACATTACTTACTTTAAAGTATCCTTTCCCAACCTGGTGCCCTCCAGATGTTTTGGACTACAACTCCCATCAGCCACAGTGCTGGCTGGGGCTGATGGGAGTTGTAGCCCCCCCCAAAAATATATATGGAAAAGACTGATCTAAAAAGCACAATGTATAAAAAGGGCTTTCCAGAGAGATTAAAATCAGAGGCACTCTGTTGGCTTATTTAGGGTGGGCTTCTTCATAACCATTCTCCTCCTCCCTAGCAGCACAGAAATAATTCTGTTGTCTCAAACAGAAGTGGTTGACTGACCCCATATCCTAAAGCAATTCCTTTACAACAGGTGTAGTGCACCTTTGGCCCACCAGATGTTGCTGGACTACAACTCCCATCAGCCCCAGCAAGCATCGCCAATGGCCAGGGATGATGGGAGTTGTAGTTCAGCAACTTCTAGAGGGCCAAAGGTGCCCCACACCTGCTTTATACACAACCCACTACCAAATGACAGTGCAGCAAAACTTCTCCTGCCCCTTCCCTGCCCCCAGCAGAAGGGTCAAAGAGGGACATACTATCGGGGTCACCCCTGTCCTCTATAGGCCATGAAATCACCCTACAAGCAAATATGGTGGAAAAACCTCATCTGCCCATGTGTGTGTTCACTGTTTTCTATAGACTTTCTGCCACCACAAAGCAAACACCAAAAGGAGCCTCTGGGGAGAATTTAGAACAAAAATAATAAAATAAAAAGGTAGACCTTGCCAAATTAGCAACATGGTGCCCCTCCTCTGAGGGCGACGGAGGAGAAAGTCAGGCTCATTTGGCTTTCAATTAAGCCAGCCAAAGTTAGCCAAGGGGGCTGCGAGGCCCGGCCAGGCCAGCAGCTCTAGGCTAGGCTGAGGCTCCTGTCATGCCCTCTTCGCTTCTCCTGTTACCCTGCCCACACTCCACCACAGCACAAACACAACACACCCCAAATGCCTCATTCCTCTACATGCCACATGAGGCAAAAGAGAGCAACTGCTTTTTCCAGCAACCTTTTCGATCTGTTGTTCTTCCTCTTCAGAGCAGTGAGTCAGAAAGTGTCAGGGCCTGTGGCACCATGTGTGCCTGTGTGTGTTCTCTCTCTCTCTCTCACACACACACACAAGCACATCCTCCCATTTTACCCTGAGGTGCATGCCATCTCTCCCCATTTGATTTAAGACCAGGGCCCCCCAAATGCCAGCCACATCACTTCAGGAAAATCTTCCTGCACTTCTGAGTCCAACCTGAGAGCTGACTCACAAACTGACCGGCGTGGAAAGATGATGGCATGAGGCAACTTGTATAATCTACCATACCCAGAAGGATGGATGGTCATTCTTAAAAGACCATTTTGCTCTGTGAATAATAAGGGTAAAGGGGTGGGAAAGCACGCTGTGAGGGCTTTGCCACCTCAAAACAATCAAATATGCGAATCCTTCGAAAGAGAGGATCTGAAGGGAGTACGTTCCCCTTTCTAAAGAAATACCACGACTCCTTGTGAACTGTGGGAGGATTTGCTGATTTCTGTTCTCTCAGTTTCATTTTTCCCATCTTAAATTCAGTTCCCCACATTTCTGCAGCAATCTGCAAATTTTTAAATAAAAAGAATCCTCATAAAATTCTTCAGCATTTAATGTGATTTTCTCCTAATAAACACATTTCTGTACACAGTTTTAACCAATGTACACATTGTTGCAAGCAATGTATCATAATATAATGCATTTTTGTATATTATTTTGACTAATATGCACCTTTTATGCACATGTTCCGCTAATATATGCCTTTTTGTATACGTTGTTAGGTTAAAGAACTGCATTGCAAAATTAATATAAGTGGAAATTTTGAAAGATGGTTATGTTTCAGTTCTCATGTTTGTTTGTTTGATTATTATTGCATTTCTATCCTTTCCTTCCCCTCAGAAGGAGCCCAGGGCAGCAAACAAGTGATAAAACTCAAAACATCTATAAAACATCTTGAAAGCAAAGCATGTTAAAAACAAAATGTATTTAAAAAAATATTTTAAAAAATATCTGAAAAAGCAATTCCAACACAGACGCAGAGTGGGATAAGGTCTCTACTCAAAAGGCTTGTTGAAAGGAGGTCTTCAGTAAAGCACCAAGAAGACAGCAGAGACGACACCTGTCTAATAAGGGGAGGGAATTCCAAAATGTCAGTGCCACAACACTAAAGGTCTGCTTCCTATGTTGTGCGGAACGGACCTCCTGATGAGATGGTATCCACAGGAGGCCCTCACCTGCACAACACAGTGATCAACTGGGTATATAAGGGGTAAGACGGTCTTTCAGGTATCCTGGTCCCAAGCTGTTGTTTCAGAAAGAGCGAATTTTATAGATTGGGCTTTAAATGCAAACAGAATCAAATTTCTCCACCATCCCTATTGTGAACTGTGAATAGTATCAGAACAGGACCCTCTTCTGGGGGTCCACTCACAAGCCAGCCTTTCCATATTTTCAACAAAATCCCATTTAGCCCTGTAAATCCCTCTTCATTTGAAATTGTGTGCGACCATAACCACTTTTAATAGATATAGGTCAGGAATGGCCCTCTAAGATGCTGCTGGACTGCAACTCCCATCACCCCCAGCCAGCATGGTTGATGGTCGGGGAAGATGGGAGCTGAAGTCCAATAATATCTGGATGGCCACAGATTCCCCTTCCCTGGTATAGGGGAACTGGTGGGGCTACGGCCATGTTGCTGTCTCCCAACCCACTCCCTTAGGTTTGCCAACATTTTTATGGGCCATGCTCCTGTCTTTTAGCATGAGTCTATCTCAGCCTTTCCAACCTGATGCCCTCCATATTTTGCTACACTACAACTCCCATCATCCCTGACCATCGGCTATGCTGGCAGGGGCAGATGGAAGTTGCAGTCCAAAACAGCTGGAGGGCACCCCATTGGGGAGGTCTGGTCTGGCTTGTGAAACTTTTCTCAGCACGGAGGCCAAGTGAAGGGGAAAGCTTTGGCTGCTAAATTTCTGTGCAAAGCTGTTGTTTAGTGTACGTGAGCACCCACAGTCATGAATAATGGGCAACCCTCAACCTGAACCTGACTCTTGACTTGGATAAAAAATGGTGCCCTCCAAAAGTTTTGAACTGTAACACTCATCAGCCGTTCTGGCTGGGGGCGATGGGAGCCACAGTCCAAACATCTGGAGCACCACATTGGGGAAGGCTGGTGACAAGTTTCTCCCCTAGTAACTGTTCATGCCTCTAAATTGAAACACAGACTCCACCTCTGGGGCTCGTCATAGAGTGAAGTCATCCTCAGAAGGGTTGTCATTTACATCCTGTGCAGTGGCTAGTAAAAACATTGTTCTCCCACTAATCTCGCCAATGATTCAAGGCCTCCATCACTGCTAATGTATATCACAGGCAGAAGGCTGCATCTCACCCTATACACATCTCAGCACATGTATCATTCTCTCATTACAAAACGTTAAGATGCCGTCCTCCATGTCATCACTTACTGTGTGGTTTTGTGTACAGAGAAATCAACTTGGACCGGGGAAAATGTGAATTCAAATCCCACCTCCACCACAAATCTCCTGTGTGATCTTAGGCAAGTCGCCTCAGCTACTCATTGGTAAAATGGGCATAGTGTAAGCCTGCAGGACTTATCCCGAGAACCAAACACAATGATGATGGCAAAGTTCAATACACGTGGAGGTATAATCGCCTGTTCCATCCGTGTACCTCTAGGCTAGTTTCTGGTGGAGGCTGAACCTTGTCTAGGTAGAAGCCTCGTGTCAGAATCCAAAAGTAAGATCAGAGTATAAATAAATGTGAGAGCTCATGTAATGTTCCAGTGAGTGAATTGTGCTCCTGAGGGAAAAAAAACAGATACCATCTGAAAATCAGCATGGCATAATAGGTACAGAACTGGGCTTGACCTTGAACCCAAAAGCCCACCCAGCCATGAAGCTCATTGGATAGGCCTGGGCAAGTCACCACCTCTCAGCCCAACCCACCTCACTACGGTTATCATGAGGATAAAATGGATAAACCCATTGAGCTCCCTAGGGAATGGGTGAAATGGATGATAAATGAATCCCACATAGCGTCACTCTGGGGGGAAGAGTATTACCATACAATATGGAAACATAATATCCCCAAGCAATTGACAGAAGAATCCCTGCATCCTGTAGAGCCAAGGTGGGGGACTTCAGGCCTGCCAGATGTTTGATTTATTCATTATTTAAAACACTTCTATACCCAAACTGTCCATCAAAGATACCAGGATGGTTCCCAAGAATATAAACACATTTCCAGTAAAATCAATACATTAAAATGCAATGGAATACATCAGCATCCACCTTAAGCTGGGTTGTTAATAACAACAACAACAAAAGCTTGCCATGAACAAACAACAAAAGGCTGAGCAACCAGATGAGCCTTAAACAAGCATTGTAAAAACTCAGCAAAGTTGATGCTTGTCTGTTTCATTAGTTGGGCACCATGACCAAAAAGTCAATTCCCAGGATGTCCCAAGATGAATCTCAGCAGGCTGCAGCCCAACCAGGAGAGTCTTATCCAAAGTTATCAATGTATGGATAGGTCTTTATGGAAGGTGTTCCTTCGGATAACCTGCTGTTAAACTCCATCAGCCCCAATCAGCATAGCCAACGTCAGGGGATTTGGGGAGCCATAGACCAGCAACATCTGGAGGGCCAGAGATTTCCAAACCATGCTGTAGAACATCCTTGGATATGATCCTAGATCTGCGGTCGGAAACCTTTCCAGACCAGGGGGCACATTTCAGATTTTTAGAGTGCTGAGCTAAGGGTGCCAGTCACAAAATGGAATATACCTGGGAATCATTGGCGACAACTCGTGGCCGAGTAAGATTGTCTTCCAAGATGAAGGTCTTTAACAGTGGGTCCGTAAGTGACTGTGGAGGCCAATTCTGGATCCACACAGCCTCCCACAGTGAGGACATAGGTTTCCAGATGGAAGATGGTCACGATGAGGATTTGCTTGACGTGCCTTCCGCTTAGCTCGTTTGTCCCTTTCGCCCTGTACTCGTGCTTCTTCAAAGTCCATAGCACCTTTGATAATGGCGGACCTCCAATTGGGACACTCATGGGCCAAGGCTTCCCAGTTCTCGATGCTTATGTTATAAGCCCCCTTAAACACAAAGAGACTTACTTCTGAGTAGACATGCATCCCATTGTACTGTAAGTTAACTATACAGTGAATTCTTAATGAGTGCCTGGATATCCACTCTTGCACAGCAGGAGATATGTATAAGCCTCTTTGCAAAATTTTCCCATTTGCTTGTTGGGCAGAGGATTCTTTAATATTCACCCACACTTATTGTGAAGCAGTACTTGCAGAAATAACTTCTAGGGAGTACCTGATCTCAGACAAACCCACAAAAAGAAAGCTGCATCCTGATCACTAGGAAAAGGACAAACTACGGAGATTCCAGGACTACTAGAAAATAAAACAGGAGCAGGAAAAGTGCGCTAATGGAGAGGGGACAATATGAGCTCTTTAGGACCCCAGAGATTCCTGTTGCCTGGTATTCAGGCAATTCACTTATCAATCACAGCTCTGTCTTCATTCATGGGTAAAAACACTGAAAGGCAGGAGCAGCCAATCTGGCTCATCTCACAGAAATCAGTTAGAAAGGTGTCCGCACAATTTTCTTCCTAACTTTCTTTCTAGGAGAGCTAGAGACTTACTTTAAAAATAAAAAGAAAGATCATAGTCTGGGGCCCCTTAACTGGTGCTGGGTTGGCAACCCCCATCTTAGATATATGTTCAGTGGGTCTTGGGCCTACCTGTTAGCCCACATGAACCAAGAATGCACTGTATAATGAACCCAGCATCCGATTTGCTACATGTATGGGATGGTCCGCAATGCAAAGCATGCTGTCTTCTCAACAGGGAGCCCCTGAGCAACTATGAAAACAGACAGTTTGAAAACCACAGGTCTATGTATTTCATCTTTGTGCTGCTGGAGAGATGACAGTTACGTGTATAATCAAACATATTGCTGTGAGTATTGCTTTTTTTTTTTAAAGGAACAAATATCTGCAAAGAAGAAAGGTATGAAGTGCCTAGAGAGGTTTGTGTGCAATTGCTAAAGAGCCTGTTACCCAAACAGAACTTTGTACATTTTCACTTGAACATTATGGTGTATATTAGGTTGAGAAATCTATACATATGAATGCTTATATTTCATAGGAAAGGAGCATTCAAAAGTTTTCCTAATGCAGCCTAAATGTCACTTAATATACCCCTTAACCATCCTTATGTTCGCACATGTTGAAGAATGTGGACTCTTTCCACACTTACAAATGTGTTTAAAAGGAAAGGCAATTCTCGTGTGTTTTGGCAATTTATGAGAATAATACAGATTCATGAATCAAGAATAAAAAGCAAAACTGGACCATGAGCAAGATTAATAATTTTGCTTTGGAAGCATGGACAGGAAGGGTTCATTAAGACTGAAACCACAGATTTTATGCAAACAAATGGGCAGTTAAGGATTAACTCACATCCAGGCCAGAAATTTTCCTGCGATCCACTACACAATATGGTGCCAAAGTCTGCACCATGTTCTGTGATCCGTTGCTGGTTAGTGCTCAGGCCCAGGATTTCTCACGGGAAAGTTTGTTAAGCCTAATTAAAGTGGTAACTATCTTCAGCATGAACAGAACTCTCGCAGAGGCGACTAGATGCAAAGCTGATCAGGGCTCCTTTGCACCTTTCATATTTGTGTGTAAGAGGGAATTTGAGCCTATGCAGCTTTTGTTTTACCACGCATGTGAAGCTGCACCTGCCAAAATGCCCTCTTCTGCCCAACTATGCAAGAGGCAGGCGCATTGGAGTTTTCCTTTGCATCATCCTAGTCTCACAGTATCTCCTTTCCTTGCCATTGTTCTTCTCTTCCTTCTGTGTAAAGATATACACACATCTCTCCCCACACTTTTCACTATTTAACCCATTCACTAGATTTTTTTTTGGTAGTAAAAGCTGAGCCAGGCTATTTCATACTGGATATTTATTTATTTATTACATTTATATCCTGCCCTTCCTCCCCCCAAAAGCCCAGGGCAACAAACAAGTGATAAGACATCTTGAAACACTTTCAATACAGATGCAGTCTGAGAAAGTTTTTTACTTAAAAGGCTTGTTGGAAGATGAATGTCTTCAACTGGCACCGAAGAGAACAGGTACGGCACCTGTCTAATATTTAAGGGAATTCCAAAGAGTTGGTGCCTCAACACTAAAGGTCTGATTCCTGTGTTGTGCAGAACAAAACTCCAGATGAGATGATATCATTGAATATTGAAAAACCCTGGCTGAATGCAATTCTCATTGTGACACGTGTAAATGTTTTTTCTTTTTTTAAAATAATGTTATTTGCTATTTAATTCTGAGAATTGCATTATTGTATTGATGTATTATGATGTGTTGTTATATTCATGTTTTTGTAAGCCGCCTTGAGGGCCTTTTGGCCATAAGGCGGGGTAAAATGTAATAAATAATAAATAAATAATAATAATATCTGCAGAAGGCCCTTACCTGCAGAGTGCAGTGATCGTATGAGTATATAAGGGGTACGGTTTATTTATTATTTATTTATTTATTTCAATTTATATACCGCCCTTAGCAGAATAGCTCTCAGGGCGGTGAACAAACAAGATAAAATACAATATATCATAATAAAAATCATAAAAACATATACAAACAAACAACAAAAAACACTACAAAAACACAATACGACAAAAATTAAAAAATACGGATTAAAAGATTAAAATGGTTAAGAAAATTAAAATGCCTGGGAGCATAAAAAGGTCTTTACCTGGCGCCGAAAAGATAGAAGTGTAGGCCCCAGGCGTACCTCTTCGGGGAGGCTGTTCCACAACTCAGGGGCCACCACAGAAAAGGCCCTAGATCTAGTAACCACCCTCCGGGCTTCCCGATGAGCTGGTACCCGGAGGAGGGCCTTAGATTCTGAACGAACGGGTAGGTTCGTATCGAGAGAGGCGTTCCACAAGGTATTGAGGTCCCACACCGTGTAAGGCTTTATAGGTAAGAACCAGCACCTTGAATCTCGCCCGGAAGCAAATAGGGAGCCAGTGCAGACGCGCCAAGACAGGTGTTATATGCGAA
The DNA here is from genome assembly GCF_030035675.1 of Rhineura floridana. Classification (NCBI taxonomy): domain Eukaryota; kingdom Metazoa; phylum Chordata; class Lepidosauria; order Squamata; family Rhineuridae; genus Rhineura; species Rhineura floridana. The sequence continues at coordinate 148,029,858 of NC_084486.1, read as the reverse complement.
GACCGACTGGTCCTCGTCAGTAGTCTGGCAGCTGCGTTCTGCACCAGCTGAAGCTTCCGAATTGTCTTCAAGGGCAGCCCAACGTAGAGCGCATTACAGTAATCCAATCTTGAAGTTACCAGAGCGTGAACAACGGAGGCGACGTCGTCCCTGTCCAGATAGGGGCGTAGTTGGGCTACCAGACGAAGATGGTAAAACGCATTCCGTGCCACCAAGGCCACTTGGGCCTCGAGAGACAGGGAAGAGTCGAGAAGAACCCCCAAACTACGTACCTGTTCCTTCAGGGGGAGTGTAACGCCATCCAGAACAGGGTTAACATCCACCATCTGAGCAGGGAAGGCATTCACCAACAATGTCTCGGTCTTGTCTGGATTGAGTCTCAGTTTATTAGCTCTCATCCAGTCCATTATCGCGGTCAGGCAACGGTTCAGCACATCAACAGACTCACCTGAAGAAGATGAAAAGGAGAAATAGAGCTGCGTGTCATCAGCATACTGACGGCAACGCACTCCAAAACTCCTGATGACTGCACCCAGCGGCTGCATGTAGATGTTGAAAAGCATGGGGGACAAAACCGACACCTGAGGGACTCCGCAATGGAGAGTCCATGGTGTCGAGTGATGTTCCCCAAGCACTACCTTCTGGTGACGATCCGCGAAGTAGGAGCGGAACCACTGCCAAGCAGTGCCCCCGACACCCAACTCCGCGAGTCTCCTCAGAAGGATACCATGGTCGATGGTATCAAACGCCGCTGACAGATCAAGAAGAATCAACAGAGTCACACTCCCCCTGTCCCTCTCCCGACACAGGTCATCATACAGGGCGACCAAGGCTGTTTCGGTGCCAAAACTGGGCCTGAAACCGGATTGAAACGGATCTAGATAATCGGTTTCATCCAAGAGCGCCTGTAGTTGGCTGGCAACCACCCGCTCCAAAACCTTGCCCAAAAAAGGGACATTCGCCACCGGTCTATAGTTGTTTAAATTATCTGGGTCCAAGGAGGGTTTCTTTAAAAGAGGTCTCACTACTGCCTCCTTGAGGCTACCAGGGACCACTCCCTCCCTCAAGGAGGCATTAACCACCTCCTTGGCCCAACCGGTGGTTCCAGCCCTGCCAGCTTTCACTAGCCAAGATGGGCAAGGATCCAGAACAGACGTGGTCGCCTGAACCATTCCAAGCACGATGATCTTTCATGCACTTTACAATCTGATCTCTGAGTCATCTCCCTGACCTAGCACACTGCACTAGATTTATTCTAGTGTGTAGCCCTAAGGGTACAGGTAGGACTGACATAGAACTGCTAACTTTTTGACCAGCCCTTTATAGCTGGGCCTTTTAGAGCCACTTGTTCCGCAGAAATTAGCAGGTGAAGCTTTTTGCTGCATGGAAATAAAACCATTAGCACATGTTTAATGGTGGCAGATCAAGCTGCAGTTAAGTTGCAACAGAGGCCATTTGAAAAGTTGGCCATCCTTTATATGTTTATAATTGCATGAACACCACCATTTATTTTTAAAGGGCCACAATTCCGGGCAAAGAATTTCTGTATATCCAAGAGAATGAACGGAACCAGGACATCAGGGTAATGTGAAAGGCAGAACTTAAGTGAAATGATACACAGTAAGATGGCTGCAAACCTTCACACCCTTTCAAGGAAGTAGGCCCCGTGAAAATCAATGGGACTGATTTCTGAGTAGCCCGCCCACATTTTGCCTCCGGCCCGTCTATCATAAGCATGTGGCCCCACAGAAGATTACCCATGAGGCAATGCAGGCCTTGAGCTGGAAAGGGTGCCGAACCCCCACCTTAAAAACTCTAGACCTGTGGTTCTCAAATGTTTTTGGTTCGCGGCGCACTGTAAAACATATAAAAATTTTCTGGCGCACTTAGTGTACAAAATTAAAAATAATGTATTTTAAACTATGAATAAAAATAACTTAAACTATAGAAAACTATTACTTACCCTATACAAATGGGTTTCTTCTCATCTTTAAAATATACTTTCATAATATTTGAGGCACACCTAGCCACCTCTTGGGGCGCACCAGTGTGCCTGGGCACACCATTTGAGAATCACTGCTCTAGACAGCTGCAGATTCAGCACTAGTAGCTCTGGTTTTCAAGAGCCGCTATCAGGCTGATTAGTATATGGAAGATTGTTAGCCCTACTCCAGTGGAGGCTGGCTCAGTAGGGCAAATGAAGCACTGCCCTACCAATCTCAGTCTGCCCTCCACCTGCCTGACTAGACCAGGGGGTCGCCTTGCCTCTGTATCAGCTTCCTCTGTAGCCTCAGTGTTGCCCTTGTATGGACGAGGAGGATGCAGGCAAAACTAGAATGAGTTGCCTCTGCCTCTGATTGGCTCTGGCTCCACCGACTGTTGGGCTCTCTGCCTTCCGCCCTACCAGTCTCAGTGGGCATGAGCTACCCCGTCCCCTGCCCTACCCTAAAAGTTCAGGCCCTGATTTTCTTCTTCCAGTTTACTCATCTTCAAACAACCTTGCAACCTTTTTAAAAAAGGTATTTTTAAAGAAGTTTTGTTTTAATGTTTTTAAAGATGTTTTAATATATTTTAATGTCTATTTTTAGAATGTTTTATAGTGTTTTTGTTTGCCATCTGGGGCTCCTACTAGGAGGAAAGGTGAGATATAAATTTAATTTTTAAAAATACCATTGCCAGAGAAGATGAAAAGGATAGTATGAGAGTGACTCCAACAGAACATTTCCCAAGTTCATGATTGTGAGGATTTGAACTCACATCTCCAATTTCCAAATCCAGAGCAGAGAACATCTAGATGAGCAAGGCTTTCTGTTTGAAGCTGAGCTAGACGTCGAGAGGGCGATCTGGCGTAGGTATTGGAAGTGCCTGCTCCACGAGCTAGAGGGAGCCCCAGCTGACAAAGCGTCAAGGCGAGTTAAGCAGCAGAGCGAGTTCAGCAGCAGTGCGAGGAGGCCAGGGCCCCCCACTCTGCCCGTCTGTTCCCTGAGCTCAACTAAACCGCAGTCTCCAACCCATTGACGTAATAAACCTTAAACAAAACTATGCAGGTAAGAAGCCAGCAGGGGTGTGGGGGCTTTCCAGTGTTTTGCACCGCCTGCAGCATGTACGACTATCTGCCTGTTGGGCAGAAGTTGTGGGTGTGCTCTCGGTGCAATGAGCTCCTGGCTCTCCGGGAACGACTTCATTTCCTTGAGGCCAAGGTGGCGGACCTGGAAAAGCTGAGAGAGGCAGAGAGGTGTGTGGAGGAGGCCTTCAGGGACGTTATAGCTGTGTCCCACTCCAACGATGATAGCTCTCCTGCTATCATGGAGAACGATGGTCTCGGGGAAGGAGAGCATCCAGCTGAGGAAGAGGGAAACGATCCCTTAGAAGGGACCCATTCCTTGGGGGATGAGCAGCTATCCTCTCGTGCCGAGGATATATCTCCAGGGGGTGGAGGGATCCTTGTAGTGGGTGATTCAATCATTAGGAACATAGACAGTGGGGTGTGTGATGGGCGTGTAGACCGCAAGGTGTTTTGCCTGCCTGGTGCGAAGGTTGCGGAGATCGCCCATCGTTTAGATAGTTTGGTAGACAGTGCTGGGAAGGAGTCAGTGGTCGTGGTGCACGTTGGCACCAACGACATGGGGAAATGCAGCCGTGAGGTCCTGGAAGCAAAATTTAGGTTGCTAGGTAGGATGCTGAAAGCCAGGACCTCCAAGGTGGCTTTCTCTGAAATGCTACCAGTTCCACACGCAGGACCAGCCAGACAGGCCCAGCTTCGTAGTCTCAATGCGTGGATGAGACGATGGTGTCGGGTGGAAGGGTTTGGATTTGATAGGCACTGGGGAACATTTTGGGACAAGCCGGGCCTGTACAAAAGGGACGGGCTCCACTTGAACCAGAATGGAACCAGACTGCTGGCACTTAAAATTAAAAAGGTAGCAGAGCAGCTTTTAAACTGACTGAGGGGGGAAACCCGACAGGAGCTGAGAAAGGTCCGGTTCGGAATAAACCTCCCCCCTGGGATAAAAACCAAAGCAACCCTGGACTTAATCCTCAGTGGGGACCGGGACCTGGTGCGAGATGTAAGTGTTGTTGAACCGATTGGGAGCAGTGACCACAGTGCTATTAAATTAAACATACATGTAACTGGCCAATTGCCAAGAAAATGCAACACGGTCACATTTGACTTCAAAAGAGGAAACTTCACAAAAATGAGGGGATTGGTAAAAAGAAAGCTGAAAAACAAAGTCCAGAGGGTCACATCACTCGAAAATGCTTGGAAGTTGTTTAAAAACACTATATTAGAAGCTCAACTGGAGTGCATACCGCAGATCAGAAAAGGTACCGCCAGGGCCAAGAAGATGCCAGCATGGTTAACGAGCAAAGTCAAGGAAGCTCTTAGAGGCAAAAAGTCTTCCTTCAGAAAATGGAAGTCTTGTCCGAATGAAGAAAATAAAAAAGAACACAAACTCTGGCAAAAGAAATGCAAGAAGACAATAAGGGATGCTAAAAAAGAATTTGAGGAGCACATTGCTAAGAACATAAAAACCAACAACAAAAAATTCTATAAATACATTCAAAGCAGGAGACCATCTAGTGAGACAATTGGACCCTTGGATGATAAGGGAGTCAAAGGTGTACTAAAGAACGATAAGGAGATTGCAGAGAAGCTAAATGAATTCTTTGCATCCGTCTTCACAGTGGAAGATATAGGGCAGATCCCTGAACCTGAACTAACACTTGCAGGAAGGGATTCTGAGGAACTGAGACAAATAGTGGTAACGAGAGAGGAAGTTCTAAGCTTAATGGACAATATAAAAACTGACAAATCACCTGGCCCGGATGGCATCCACCCGAGAGTTCTCAAAGAACTCAAAGGTGAAATTGCTGATCTGCTAACTAAAATATGTAACTTGTCCCTCGGGTCCTCCTCCGTGCCTGAGGACTGGAAAGTGGCAAATGTAACGCCAATCTTCAAAAAGGGATCCAGAGGGGATCCTGGAAATTACAGGCCAGTTAGCTTAACTTCTGTCCCTGGAAAACTGGTAGAAAGTATGATTAAAGCTAGATTAACTAAGCACATAGAAGAACAAGCCTTGCTGAAGCAGAGCCAGCATGGCTTCTGCAAGGGAAAGTCCTGTCTCAGTAACCTATTAGAATTCTTTGAGAGTGTCAACAAGCATATAGATAGAGGTGATCCAGTGGACATAGTGTACTTAGACTTTCAAAAAGCGTTTGACAAGGTACCTCACCAAAGGCTTCTGAGGAAGCTTAGCAGTCATGGAATAAGAGGAGAGGTCCTCTTGTGGATAAGGAATTGGTTAAGAAGCAGAAAGCAGAGAGTAGGAATAAACGGACAGTTCTCCCAATGGAGGGCTGTAGAAAGTGGAGTCCCTCAAGGATCGGTATTGGGACCTGTACTTTTCAACTTGTTCATTAATGACCTAGAATTAGGAGTGAGCAGTGAAGTGGCCAAGTTTGCTGATGACACTAAATTGTTCAGGGTTGTTAAAACAAAAAGGGATTGCGAAGAGCTCCAAAAAGACCTCTCCAAACTGAGTGAATGGGCAGAAAAATGGCAAATGCAATTCAATATAAACAAGTGTAAAATTATGCATATTGGAGCAAAAAATCTTAATTTCACATATACGCTCATGGGGTCTGAACTGGCGGTGACCGACCAGGAGAGAGACCTCGAGGTTGTAGTGGACAGCACGATGAAAATGTCGACCCAGTGTGCGGCAGCTGTGAAAAAGGCAAATTCCATGCTAGCGATAATTAGGAAAGGTATTGAAAATAAAACAGCCGATATCATAATGCCGTTGTAGAAATCTATGGTGCGGCCGCATTTGGAATACTGTGTACAGTTCTGGTCGCCTCATCTCAAAAAGGATATTATAGAGTTGGAAAAGGTTCAGAAGAGGGCAACCAGAATGATCAAGGGGATGGAGCGACTCCCTTACGAGGAAAGGTTGCAGCATTTGGGGCTTTTTAGTTTAGAGAAAAGGCGGGTCAGAGGAGACATGATAGAAGTGTATAAAATTATGCATGGCATTGAGAAAGTGGATAGAGAAAAGTTCTTCTCCCTCTCTCATAATACTAGAACTCGTGGACATTCAAAGAAGCTGAATGTTGGAAGATTCAGGACAGACAAAAGGAAGTACTTCTTTACTCAGCGCATAGTTAAACTATGGAATTTGCTCCCACAAGATGCAGTAATGGCCACCAGCTTGGATGGCTTTAAAAGAAAATTAGACAAATTCATGGAGGACAGGGCTATCAATGGCTACTAGCCATGATGGCTGTGCTCTGCCACCCTAGTCAGAGGCAGCATGCTTCTGAAAACCAGTTGCCGGAAGCCTCAGGAGGAGTGTTCTTGCACTCGGGTCTTGCTTGCGGGCTTCCCCCAGGCACCTGGTTGGCCACTGTGAGAACACGATGCTGGACTAGATGGGCCACTGGCCTGATCCAGCAGGCTCTTCTTATGTTCTTATGCACCTTGGGCTCAAGAGCCTAAAACAGAAATTAAAAACCAGAAAGTAAGGACTGTTGAACAAGTCTGAAGAGGCGTTTGACTAAAAAGCAGGGCTTTATAATATCTCGGACCCGGGAACACGCATGTTAAAATCTCGTTATTTTTCCTCCCAAGCATGTGGAATAACAGAAACCGGTCCCGCGTAAAATAAGAGCTTTTTAAAAAGTCAAATATGCAAAACAGACGCGGCGGGAAAAGAAAACCTATGCCCCGTCCAGGATTGATGATGACTCCCTTCTCATTTCAGTAAAGTACCACTTTTAAATGAAACCACGTAAGAACAAGGTAAAAGCTCGCATTTGCCTTCGCAACCAACCGCCCAACTATGCAAACGAGAATTTCCCCATCCGTCCACTCTTTTGCATACAAAGCGGTGAAACTCCATTCCATCGAGCCAAACTTATCCTCGCTTCCCGGTTTTCCTGAGCACCTTAATCACAACTGGCACAAACCTCGTCCAATAAAACGCCGCAAAGCGTCAACACTGTGTTCGCTCGCCACCACTGGCCAATGATCACCGTCGGAGTCCAAAATCCCGCCTTCCGTGGACAAGAGGTGCACCGTCCTGGCGGCCATGATGAGTGCGGCACAAGAGCTACCTAGTCTCCGGTGGTCTATTCCGCCTAGTCGGAGATGCTAATACCGATTCTTGGCACCGGGGAAGGGTTTCTTAAGACACAGAGGAGCCGGCTGGATCGGACCTGGTCGATTAGCTGTCCTGGCTGCGTGGTGGAATCGAGTAGTTCCTCAGCCAAGGGCTCCCAGCGCCATCTTGAGTGTGGCGTGGAACTGGCCTCCCGAGTCTTGGTGCCTCCATTGGGCATTCTAAGACCAGACGGGCAAAGCACCCATTTTGCCCCCTTGTGCACCCCCATCTGGGATAGAGCGCGCGGGGTGGGGGGCCTGGGGTTTTCCGCTCACCCACGCAAATGCAAACTTTTAAAACAATTTTGCAAAAACAACAGTAAGCGGTTAAAACTCAGCTGATTATTGGGGGGAGGGGGGAGATTTAAATTTTCCAATAATTGCAATTAAAAGGTTTTGATCTAGCTTGCAAATTTTTCTTTTCTTTTTAAAAACGACAGCAGCACCCGGGATTCTTTTCATCTAAATCTCTTTACAAAGTCTTTTTTTAAGGGGCGCGCGGCAGGCGACCGGGGAGGGGGTGGAAGTCGACCTTCCGCGTTTTAAGTTGGCTTGGCCCAAATTCCTCGCAAGTGCTTTGATGGGAAGCCTCCAGTTGGGGAGGGGGGATAACGGCGGAAGGGGGACCCCCATTTTGCTTCGTGAAATTGGGATGACTGCAAAAAGTTGGAACGAGCAGAGGCGAGCAAACCTGCGCGAATCGGATTACCCGGGTCTGTCTCTCCAAATTGAGCGAGAAATCGAATCTCTTCCCCCATCTCTCCCCCGCAATTTTTTAAATGTAATTCTGAAAGTGGAGTTTAGAGTTCCCTCCCCGCAAAGTGATTAGTGTCAGCGGTTGCTTAAAAAGACGAAATTCCGCCCAGCAAATTAAACCGAGAAAACGGATTGGGGCGGGAGGAAAGATGAATTGAGATTTGCCGGCTTCGAGAGTATTTCTCCCTTCCGCCGCCAAATACGCATTCCCATGTGCGCCTGGGTTCTTTAACCAACAGTGGCGCGTTTCAGTCCTGAGCGTTTGCTCCGTCGTAAATAAAACCCACGCGCGTTGCATCTTTCCGCGGGGTCGGGGCGTGGGTGGGCGTGCCTATCCTACCCCGTGAATTTTTGAATTTATTGCTGCGCAATTTTAAGCGTGCGCGCTGCGGAAAACTGCCCCCACATTGTCTTTTGCTCAAATTCCCTCGCGCGTTAAAAATAAAAAAGCGCAGAGAGGCTATTGTGACCTTTCAAAAACCAGCCCCCCTTCCCCAGGATCCCGATCCACAGGCCGCAACCCCTGTTGAGGTTGCAGTCCCTAAAGCAGATGGCGCAGGGGAGCGCGAGGCTGGCGTTGGACCCCAGCCTGTGCGGAGGACCGGTGCGACATGGGGGGGGGAACCCTTTCAACGCGGCTTTGCAACTTCGAAGTCAAACAGAGCAGCAAACAGAAAGAGAACTCGGCTCCTCCTCCCTCCCCTTCGCTCCGGCGCGCTCCGAGTCTTTGCCGAAGCATTGCGTTTTAGCAAAACCTCCCCCACTGCGCCCATGCGCTCTTGCACGGCGCAAAACCTACCCAGCCCCCACACTGGAGGAGGAGGAGGAGGCGGTGGCTCCCGAGGGTGCGTGCCTCCTTTTGCCGCGCGCACGCGCGCTTTGCAACCCCTCCCTCCTATGTGTGTGCTTCGCAAAGAAGCCCCCTCCCCCTCCCCTTTTTATTTTGCACGGCTGAGGCCAGGCATAAACTCATCGCAGTGGTGACAAGACGGACGGGTGGGGGGAGGGAGAGGCTTGTACCGCTTTAAGCTGCCTTGCCCATTGTTCGCCCCCCGACCAATAGCCAGGCCCATCTTTGCCCAGGCTGCCCAATCAGGGCCGGGCAGGGGAGTGAGCGCGCCGCCCCTAATCTATATTAAAGGTAGTGGCGCCGCGTGAGCTTTCCACTGGCTCAGTCCAAAGCCATCTTTGCATTGTTTCCTGCGTTTTTGCTCGGGCTGCTCGTGGGGGTTTTATTTTGCCGCCGCCGCCGCCTGTCCCTCAAGCTTCTGTGCTTCCTACCTTTTCCCCCCAGGCGCGCACCGTCGGACTTGTACGCTCCTCGGGGCTTATTTTTGTATCTGAGCTCTTTTCTAGACCCCGCGCAACTCCCAACCCAGCCATGTCAGACACAGCCGTGGATACCAGTTCCGAGATCTCCACCAAGGTAAGGCTTGCCCGGACTGCCAGCCTCCCCTCCCCGGGTCCTTCTCGGCCGCGGCTGCTCATTTACCGATAGGTCCCGTTTTGTGCGCCTGGGTCGTGTGTGCGCGCCCCTCTCGGCGAGCGGCGTGCTCTTTCTGGGCTTCCGTCTTCCTTTGTTTGTGGGAGGCTTCACTCTCCAGATTCCCGGCTTGTTTTTCATTCCTTCCCGATGGTGGAGAATGGTAATAATAATGATAACAGCATCAATAATAAATCTTTGCTCTTCTCCCCCGAGGGGGCGGACTGGGTAGAGGGTGGATTGAGGAGGAGAGAGGCAGCGAAAGAGGCTACCTTCTTTTTTGAAGAGAGATTCGAAGCTGCTGGAGCGGGCTTGTGGGTCTTGCCTCACCAAGGTTCCCGGTGGCGAGGAGGCGCTTCTCATTCAAAGCAGATTAGCGGGTTTGACAGACGTGTAAAACTTCAGGCTGTGTTCCCTTCCCTCCCTTCTAGATGACTTTTTTTTAAAAAAAGTGCGAGAGGAAAAGGTGGCGGGGGGGGGGGAGGAAAAGCGATATCAAAAGCTACCGGGCGGAAAAACATGCTGTGCCAGACGGTTGTAAGGCACCGGCAACATATTTCCCCCCGGACGATTTCCACCTGAAAACAGACGAAGGAGCGCGGCGGCGGTGCCGGTAGCTGGCTTCTTTTTCCTTCAGTGTCCTTTGTGATGGTTCCGACGTACTTAAATGGAAGTTCCCTCTCCTCTTTAATTTGTTTTTGCTAATTGCACGGAAATAACTTTACGACCCCCGGTGGCTGCGATAAAATCGGAAGCGGTTTATGGGGGGGGAAGCGGGGGAGCGGGAAGAAGGCGGTTTGGGTGATTGAATGGGGGGGCTGGCGAAGGCGGGGGATCTGTAAAGCGAGACTTCACTTTGATGGGAAGCGATCGAATCGGCGAGCAAATGTTTGTAGCCATCCAGTCCGGGTTCTTTGTCTAATGATGCAGGGAGGCGAGCACGTCGCGCCGGCCCCCTCGCGTGGCGCCCGAGCCTCTCGGGAACTCTCCATATTTTCTACCTGCTTTCTCCCCCTCGGGCAAAGCCGCGGCACCACCCGCCAGACTTGCACGGGAAAGGGCTTCCCCACGGGAACGGGGAGGGGGAGGAAACGGAGATTTCCCCTCCACCAAAGGGGTTGGATTCTATCGAAGCGCGATTTAACCTTTCGCTGCAAAAGTGGAGGCGGGGGACATCATCTTTAAATCTGCGGTGACTTATCTCTTTCTCTCCCCTCCCCGCGCAAACCTGAAGTTCAAACGCTCCCCCCCTTGAACTAGGATGACCCTTCCTCTCATCTCCGCCACCCCCTTTACTGAGCAAAAGTTGAAGCTGCTGTCGGTGGCGCTTTTTTTTTTAAAGGGGGGGGTTGGGTGTGAAGGAGGGAGGAAAGAAAGCGAGGGCATAATAGGGCTTGCCGAAGGAACCCACACGTTCGAGTGGGTAGATGGGCGGGGATGAATGGAAATACGGGCGGGGGGGACCGAGCGGGCTTCTTGCCCCTATTGCCGTCGGGAAGGACGGCGACTGGGAGAGGGTCGTCCTCTTCCCCGTCCCCGCGGCCTGGACCCCCTTCCCTTCCCTTCCCTTGGACGGAAGGCGGATACAGTGTCGCAGTCGCCGGATACCTTGTGCCAAGCGGACGGCGCGCGGCTTCTCCGGCCTCTTAGCCACCCGCAGCCTCGAGGGGGCGGCGGCAGCGGCTTTAACAGATTACAGCCTTCGGGTGGCCGTTTCTCTCCCGCCCCTGCCTGCCCGGTTTAAGGGCCCTCGCTTACCTCGCGCTTCCTTGGGAGGGGGCGCGAAGACCACAGGCGCCCACCCTCCCATATTCTCCCGCTTCATTTCGAGGCCAGGGAGAGAGACAAGGTCATTCCACGGCACGCATCCTTATCGTGTTCCTCTGTCTCCGGTCGCCTCCACCCGACGGTCGGGGTTGGAAGAGGAGACAGAAATGGGCGACTTGCTGCTGTTGCTAGGAGCCAAGAGGGCGCGCGCACACACACGATGGTCCTACTTTGTCTCCGGATTCTATTGAGGTTCTTCAGCGCCCACCTTCCCGGTACGCCCCGTCTAGCTTCGAAGCTCTGGTCCGTGTGGAGGGCCTCTTTACGGGCGCCGGCAAGAGCTTACTAAGGGTTGTGGGCATTTGAGCGCGGGTGGGGGGGCATTTAACCCGAGTTCCCTGAGCCTGTCTCTGGTGGTGGTGGTGCTTCGTGGGTTTCTTCCCTTGAATAATCCGGCTAAGGAGGTCTGTGCGGGATCGGGAATAGCGAGGCCAGGTTTAACGTCCCGCAGCCGGCTCTCGTGGGGTTTTGGTGGGGGGCACTTAATGAATCTCCATTCCCTCCTTAAGCCTCGATTCATCGAGGGGGCGAATAGCAACCTGCGTAGATTGGGCTTTGACATCCTTTCAGAAGGGCCCCCTGTGGAGGGGGCGATCTATTTTTGCAGGAGAGAGGGCAGCTCGCGCTACTTCCCCAAATGTGGCCCTCTTTAAACGTGAGAGCTTATATACAAACGCCCACCAAGTGCTGGGGCGGGACGTGGGCCCCCCAAACCTATTTTCCACCCTTTCCGTGTTAGCAGCACCAAAGGGCATTAAAATGCCCGAGGGTAGAACGCTTCAGATCTATTTCCCAGCCGGGCGGCGGCTCCTCTCCAGCGCCGCCCCCGGCTGCCTGCGGCTGTAGCAAACAACGAGCAAGCAGCAGTCCAAAGCGCCCCACCACGTGCCGCGCTCTGGCCTCCCTCTTGCCTTTTTCTAGTCCCCGCCCGCACAGGGTCTCCTGGGAATCGTAGTTCCCTCTACCCGCACCCCGCCGCTTCCCCTCCCTGGAACAGGTTCGTCAAAGCCGTTCTCCTTAAAGGGGAACTACACCTCCCGGCATACCTCGGGAGTTCGGCGACGGCTGGCCAATCGGAGGGGCGTCAAGTGTGGCGCGCGGTTTTGAAATAGTCCAGGGCGCATGGTGGCGCCAGCGTCGAGAGCCTTGGCGCGTGCGCCCTCTGTAGGTAGGAAGTGTTTTAATTCAATAAAGAAATAAATTAATAAATGTCGGCCTAATTCTAAAAACGTTTGCTGGTTAATGAGAGGTTTGTTAGTAGGCGTATTTGTGTTACAGGTGGTGGCTGCATTTAGCAAATGTTGCAATTAAAAAAAATCTTTCCATTAACGCATTTGACAATGAGTTACTTTTGGCACCAGGCTGCACATGTGTTTTGAAGAGGGTTGAAGTACTTCTGTTGTTTTTTATGTGGGCGTTTTTGTAGACCCATTCTGGCAGCAGCTCCCAGTGTTTTCAGACAGGGATCTCTCCAAGCCCTACCTGGAGATGCCCAGGGATTGAAAATGGGACCTTCTGCACAAAAACATATGCTCTGCCACTGAGCTATGGCCTTTTAGAGCACAACTTAAGAGCTCTGCAAGATTGTCTGGTCAATGCACAATGTTATGTCAGGGATACTTTTAAATTTCTGTTCCACATAGTTTTAAAAAACACGGGTGGGATTACCCCTAGCCAGTGGTGTTGTGGCTGATATCATAGACCATTCTGCTGGGCCTATAATTATAGTCTTCTTAGGCTGTCTCTCAAAGGTTTCAGGATCAAGTTAAAGCTCGTTCATCCTAATCTGGTGGTGGGTGTTTTCTGCTTTGAAGTAGCATCAGTATATGCAAAAAACCAACTGTGGTGCTCTAGGGTTGGGCTTTAGTTATACAATTAAATTCTTCCATCAATAAAATTTGCTGTTGTTGCAGAGCTTCTTGGGTTTGCTTTGTAAGGGTGATATCTCAGAAAGTTGTGTGTAAACTCCCCCCCCCATGTTCCCAGCTTTAATATCTGTGTCTTTGTGTGACAGAATATTGTTCCAAGTCAGTCAACATGCAAATGATGTATCAGTGTTCTGAACCTTGTTGGGTGAAGTTAACCATATTTAAAAGCAGAAATACCAACAGGCTTGTTTGGTTTTAGCCCGAGAAAAGTTTGAGCAACAGGTGTGTGTTTAGTGGAACTGAAGAGAGGCACACAAGATAAACTATTCGGGGTGTTTCTGCGTGATTCAGGCAGTTTGCCAATCGGTTCCTGATTTACCCAGAAGTCCTGGCTGTCTTGAGAGGCTTAAGCATTGCAGCACTCTGCCTGCAAATAATCCAAAGGCTACCCTAATCCAAATAAATCAAGAGAGGGCGGATTTAGGGAGGGGGAGACAATCCTTTATTTAGGGCATACGCACACACCAGATTGTTAATGCCAGGTTCTGTGGGGAGTGAAAGTGAAGCATCTGCTGGGGTGCCAGAACCGTCAAATGTCCCTGGCCACATTGGTTCCAGCAGAGGGCAGGCCTGCCAAGATATTTTTTGAGTACCTTCTGGCCTTTTTAAGAAGTAGGCAGCTGGGCCTTCGCCAACAGAAGGCTTCTTAGCTGTGCTGAGGCAAGGAAGCTTGCCTTCCAGTCAGAGGGGGAAGAGGTAGGATCCTGGAGACAAAGGTGCTGGCTGTTCAGGGCCCCTGGCTCCTGCAGACTCCTTGCCACTCTGGAGAGTGGTGCCTTCCTGGCTTTTCTTCTCTTCCCCCCTCCCCCCCCCATGCCTAGTACAAGTAGTAGACAGAAAAGTCCAGTCCTCTTTCAGGCTTGGGGGCTGAACTCCACAGGGCCCTAGCTCAACGGTAGAGCATCTGCCTTGCATGTAGAAGGCCCCAAGTTCAATCCCCGGGTAGTCCTGCCTAAAATCCCAAAGAGCTGCTGCCAGTCAGTGTAGACAGTACTGAGGCAGATGGACCAATGGTCTGACTCCGCATAAGGCAGCTTCCTCTGTTCCTATAAATGGGTTCCTGAAGTCTCCTCCCTGGTGTGGTTTTCAGTGTTAGGTCCCTGGTTTGTTGATGAGCCATTTTCTCACTGGGGCCTCCGTCTGACCTTTTCATAGGGGTGGGAAACATGCCGTAACTTCAGAGTGGAGTGCCGGGGAGGGGGGGCCCTCTGGACTAAAATAACCTAGTGTGATTAAAAAAACCTTGGCCTCTTAAGGAGGGGCGGGGCCTTGTTAGAAAAGCGTTCCAAGCCAGCTTTTCCATTGGAGAGTTTCCTGAGGTTTCAGCATGTTTGTCAAAGGCCAGGCCAGCCATTCTAAGCAGAGTCTGTTTTTTTTGGTGGCACGGGGTGGGGAGGTAGACAGGCAGGAACTCTTGCAGTAGCTGGCCAGACTTCTGCCTTCAAGCTGCTCTGCAGGTGGGTCAGGAGGAGTAACCCGCTTTTGCGTCCCTCCACCTTTCTCCTCCCACCAAACTTTCCTCATTGTAGGGGTGGGGGACTGGAACTCCAGATTCCCCAAAAGAACATCGGCTGTACTGGAGGCATGGAGTCCTGGTGAGTCATTCCGGTCTGTTTCTGTCCCTTTTAAGGACTTGAAAGAGAAGAAGGAAGTTGTTGAAGAGACAGAAAACGGCAGAGATGCACCGGCCAATGGCAATGCCGTAAGTATTTGCGCCGGGTGAGGTGGTGTTGGCTGGTGAAGGATGCTGGGTCTAACTGGAATTCCTCAGTCTCCAGCCTGAGGCCCTCTCGATGTTTTGGAGTACAACTCCAATCAGCCCTAGCTGGCACAGATCTCTGTGCGCCAGTTGGGGCTGATGGGAATTGTGGTCTAAAAAAGGAGGGCGCCAGGTTGGAAATAACTGGGCTACCCCAGTATGGTAACTGTGCAGGAACTCTGTCTCCCTTCCCCAGAGAGATCTGGAGATGGGCATGGATTGAACTCCGGTGATCCAAAGGTGATTCTCTGCCACTGAGCCTAAAGCCTTCCAGAGGTTGTTTCCCTGCCCAGCCTGTCATTGTGGTGTCCTAATGCTTCTCTCCTTCCGACATACACACCCTGAATTGAAAGGGCTACTGGTAAAAAGAGTACAAAAAGTGAATGAAAGAGCTTGAAAGGGGCTTGAATAGAGATGTGAAGGCCTGGAAAAATTTGTTTTGGGGGGGGGGGACATTTTTTCCCCGAAGCCTTTTTTGTTTTTCCTGAAAAATTGGAAAAAAATAAGAAAAAATGCATTATGGAATGTTTTATGTTAGCATGATGAATAAAATGTTTCATTGAATCTTGGTCCCCCCCTTTTTTTTCCTCAGTTCTTTTTATGGGAATGGATGGTTTATGTCTGCTTGACACTGTGGAGGAGTAGCGGAGACAAATAGTTTTCTTCGTTATTTTTGTTGAAGGTTTCTTCTGGTTTTTTTAAATTGTTTTTTGCCTGCTCCTCATAAACTGGCAAAGCTAAAGAGGTTCCTTACAGTTCAGGATCTTGTAGATCCATTTGTTACCAAAAAAAATTAAAATTTAAAAAAGTAAATTCAATTTGTAATAATTTTTGAATAAAATGTACTTTTACTATACCAATTTTTTCCCCAAAACTTCTGTTTTTTCTGGGGAAAAAACCGGGGAAAAAGTTTTTTTCCATGGCTTCAAAATTTCTGGAAATTTTACATCTCTAGGCTTGGAGGTTTGTTTGTTTTTAATTAAGAGAACACACACATATTCAACAAACATGGCATGTTTTGTCTTAATGACTCGCACATTAAAATATCAGTAAATGTAAAAAATATGTAAATGTACTGCCTTCAAGTCGATTCTGAGTTATGGTGACCCTATGAATAGGGTTTTCATGAGGCTGAGAGGCAGTGACTGGCCCAAGGTCACCCAGTGAGCTTCATGGGTGTGTGGGGATTCGAACCCTGGTCTCCCAGGCCGTAGTCCAACACCTTAACCACTACACCACACCGGCTCTTCCTTTTAAAAAATGTGCACTTGCAGGTCTCAGTAGAGTGTGTCTGCTGGTGTTGGGTCTTTGGATGTTGGCTCTTAGTTTTCGTTCCTCTGCAGTGCACAGGTGACACGCCCACACCTGTTCTGCAGCCCCATGTTTTGATTGACTTAGCACAGGGATGGTGTTGGGGTCTAACATCGTCTGAAGGGCCAAGAGGTGCCTGATCCCTGCCTTAGTGCCCCTGACGGGCAGGCAAGTGACCAACCCATGACCCACTGTGTTATTGGGAGGGGAGAAGCAGGGGGCAGACACTGACCCACAGCTACAGAATAGCTAGGATGGAAGTCCCTCCTGCATTCTAGCAGCTGTCATGAAGAGCAAACTTATTTATCTGATTTATATCCCGCCCTTCCTCCCAGCAGGAGCCCAGGGCGGCAAACAAAAGCATCAAAAACACTTTTGAAACATCATAAAATCAGACTTCAAAATACATTAAAATACAGCAACCATTAAAAACATTAAAACAAAACATTTTTAAAAGCTTTAAAATATATTAAAAATATATATATTCCTCCAAAGTTGGCCACTCTCTTTGTCAGGCCTTTGGCTTGTGTTGCTTTGTGCGGTTGTGGAGCAGGTCCTGGTTTCCCAGCAAGGGCTGCGTTGCAACGAGGACAAATCGCAGTTGGTTTGGGGACAGTTTTTGTTTTAAGTATGTCTTGTTTCAAAAAGGAGAACGAGGAAAATGGGGAGCAGGAAGCAGAGAACGAGGTAGATGACGAAGAGGAAGAAGTTGGCGAGGACGAGGAGGACGAGGAAGAAGGTGATCCTAATTTCCTTTTGCTCTATAAACCCCCCCCCCTTCCCCTGGCAATGGCCAGTTGCAGAGGACAGTGGCTCCCCCTAGTGGCCATTCCTAGTTGAGCATAATAGATAGTCAAGTTGTCTTTTCAACCTGGCCTGGGGTGTTCACCATGATGGAGAAGCAACCAGCCCTTGGCCATTGGGCAATGGGAAATAGATTTAAGTATGTCAAGTGTGGGGAGTCTGTGGTCATCCCAGATGTTGCTGAACTACTCCCATCAGCCCTAGCAAGCATGGCCAGCAGTCTGGGACTATGAGAGTTGTCCTTCAGCAGCATCTGGAGGGCACCAGGGTCCCAACAAATGATTTATATACTTCATTACATCCCACCTTTCCTCCAAGGAGGATATATATAGTTCTCTTCCCACCACAACAACTCTGAATCAGGTTAGGCTAAGAGTTTAGCCCAAGATTACCCAGTGAAAGTTTCATGGCTGGGTGAGGATTTGAGGAATCTGAGTAGTTCTCACTCCTAGTCCTTACAGTCCAGATATTTGGGGCTGCATCTCCCATCAGCCCCAGCCAGAAAGGCTAGTCCCCCAACCACATTGGCTAAGACTAGAATGTGAAGTCTGTTCAGATGCAGGGGGAAAGCGTTCAGGCCTTGATTACTGCCATTCCTTTGCAGGGCTGGCATCTTTACATTTTGCACCTGGCTCCCAAACATTTTTCTGTTCTGTTGCTGAGGAATCAGGGATAGCTCCTGGAGCCTCATTCACACACTCCCCAATGGGGTATAATGTGTCGGATACCTCTTGGTGTGTGAGTGTATAGATGACAACAGGTATATTTCCTTGTGGCATTTAAACCACTTCACTCTACCCCCACAAGTGGCTTTCCACCGAATGCTTCCATTGTTTCCATGATAAAATCAAAAAAGGCTGTGGGGGGAAAACAGAGCTTATAAACCATTGGTGGGCACCTGCTACTCCCCTTCCTCCCCCCCATGGCAATGGCCTCTTCCATGAGTGAGAACTGAAGACCGTTCCTTCCCCCCGCCCACCCCACAGTGCTGGGCGGAGAGCTTGTTGTGGCTCTCATTTCTAGGCACTTTTATTTCCGACTCCCTTTTAATGCTGGGGTGGAAACCTGCACATATTCAGGGCAGGGAGACCTACTGGCAATCCTCCTGCTTCTTAGAGCTGAGCGTTTGAGCCGCCAGCTCCTTGGCGTGGCTCCGGTTTGACTGAGCTTACCATGATGCTCTTGCTTTGTGGCCCCAACACGGCAGGATTTCCATGGAGTTCCCAAGTGCTCTCTCCTCTCGTTCATTGCCTCCTAAAGAGGTGTCACGTGCCTCTTTCCTCCACAAAGCCTACTTGTAGCTAACCTTGCCAGCCTTTTATTTATTTTTGAACCCTTGCTGAGGGCAACCTTTAATGGCCTCTCTTCGCCTCCTTGCTTCATAGCCCATCCTTTCACCCTTAATGACATCTCCTGAGAATCTCTTTAATTGTGGCATTGACCTGCCAGCTACAGCATCTCTTTACTGGTGAACAACAAGATAATGTGCAACACATACACCTGCGTGCGCAAAGCACGGCCCCTTTCTAGGAACGAAACTCTGCCGCCAAGGACCAAGTCCCCCCCCCCCCCCCAAAAAAAATTCTCTGTGGCTTATTATTCCTGGAGAGGGTCTCCTGTGGCATTCACAGGCAGTTTTGCATAATTGGGCATTTGTTGCTGGGTGGGGAGCAGCGTTGCTTGGATACTGTGGTGATGGAGGAGGAGGGAAGGGGAACAGAGCTTGGGAACCATGGCGATGGAGCAGTGATGTCAGCACCAAGCTAGGATGTGGCAGGGACATTCTGGCTTGCCTGTGGGGGAACGTGGTGTGGAGAGGAAGGGAAAAGGAGGCTCTTGCCTTTAGCAGCTGGGAGCTCTAGGAGGTTTCTGCGTTTCTTAGGTGTTTTTCCTTCTCTGCCTCCCAAGTATAACGGCCATATTAGCTCAGTGTCATAAAGATGACCCTTCGTTAGACTCCTCCCACGCCAGTTCTTGCAGGGTTTTTCTAATACCGTTTCCTACAGGGTGGTATTACTATTTACATTTTTAAATTTGTTTTTCATCGCAAATAAAGTAGAAGAAACGACATCAGCTCACTTTACAAATAATCCATCAATCTTGATTTAAATGTATCAATTAATAGAGGCAGCCCACTTGTCCAAATAGATGTCCAAGTGAGATTGGCGGTGCTAAGATGCATGTTCAAATGCAATGAGATCTTCGGAACACATTGAGTCATAGATGGCGGGTATTTTTCCATCCAACCTTGCAGTGCAACCATAAGGGCTTGTAGGATCCACATTTTTTTTTGTCCATCTGTGAGAGTCTCCACATCACAGGAATACAGTGGGAAAAGCGTGTGAACATCTGCAAATTATCAATGATTTTTTCCAAAACAAAGTTAAGGCAGACAATGATTTCTGACCACAGAGGAAGGCCCCACAGGACACGCCCCCCCCCCGGTATGCCTCAAATGAATTATTTACATTTTTTAAACTGCCCTTCAACCCAAAGGTTCCCAGGGAGGTGATAAAACGTTCCTATAAAAATATGTTGAACTCCACACAATAAAATTACAACAAATTGCAGCAGAATATAATTGCTATAGTAGCCAGCCAGGCTCTAAAGCTCATCTATAGCCTAACAGCAGAAGGAGCAAAAACCTTTTTTAAAAAAGATGGAAAGGGTTCTTAACTTCCGACAATTCTATGAAAGAAGTGTCCGGTGGTGTTTTTCCTTTCCTTTTGACAACACTGTATTAGGATGCTACTTACATCCCATTATTTACTGTGCTGACATCTGCTCCAGACGCCAAGAATGCCCCATTCAGTTCCTTCAAAAGACAGATGTTTCTTCCCCTCCCATCACAATCTGGCACAGCCCCCTCCTTCCCCTGACTTAAATTGTGTGCAAGATCAACTAGGAAAGAGATGAGCCACCTGTTGGAGCTAATCCTGCGTGCTCAGACTGAGGCCAGTGGCCTTTTCTGTTCAGGTGACCCTAATCTTCCCACGGTTCTCTTACCTCCCCTTCCATGCCACTCTCTCTTTGTGGTTCAGGGTGACAAGCCAGAATACTGGTGTAAACATGGAGAGTTCAAATGGGCCTGTTACTTATCCAAAAGTGCTTAAACTGGAGTGCATGTGCTCACGTGCTCTCCAATGCTGCTGCTTAAAGGGTTTCTCCCTCCAATCAGACTGAGCCACTCCTAATCCACTGGCCTATTTCAAACATCATCTAGGTCAAGCCATGCTCTGTTCCATCCATCCATCCATCTCTCTTTCGCTATCAGTTCCAAAAGATTGTGTCCCTAGGGAGAATCCGTGCACCTGACGCAGGATAATTAGTAAAATGTCCACGAATTTTAGCTCTCACCTTATTAAAGATGGGCTCATAGTGGGGAAAGGGACACAGATATAAACCTAATAAATAATAAAATATAATCTGGGTTTGGCTGAGCAAACGTAGCAGCTAGAACACAGGGTGCCCCTCTTCCAGCTTTTTCTGAGGAGGGGTGTGTGTGAGCGAGAGACGGATTTTGCTTTCACAAAAGGTGCTTGTTCCAGCAATCTTTTAGTCTCTCTCTACAACCCTGACTTGTTCAGAGTTTCTGTATCCATACAGAGAGACTCCTCTGAGTGACATGTGATGGAATTTTATCCGCTTTCCAGTTGTCATATTGGCCCCCTCCTACTGGGCATGAAACGTGATGTGAATCACTTGCAGATTCAAAAACGCCTCTAACCTTTGAACCAATAAATGCTTTCAGCAAGCACCCCACCCTACCCCAGATCTTAGCCTGGATTTTTGGCCAACTTCATTTTGAAATGATTTATTTAGAGAGAAGAAGGGGCAGCAAATGGTCTGGGAGCCCCTCCCTGCTCCCCGGAATGCCACTTGTAGCCATTGTCGAAGTTAAGCAGGTCTTAGACAAAAAAGAAAAGGTGGCGGTGAGACAAAAAGAACAAATCTTGCTGCACAAACACCTGAAACTTAGTTCTCACAATCCAGGTGCATGGAGGCAGCGGGCCAAGCGCCCTCCTTACATGGGTGTCCACGGGCATTTTGAAAGAAAAAGCTGAGATTCAGGGGACCCCTCTCCTTACCAGAGCAGTGACTTTGTTTTCAGAAGGTCTCATGGAGGCTTCCAGTTCTGTTTGGATCATTGGGGGGGGGGGGAGCTTCTGCTTTCCTTTACTTTTCCTCTCGTGGCTTTTCCTCCTTTTCACTCTTTGTCTCTTCTACCCAGGTGAGGAAGAAGATGGCGATGAGGATGATGAAGCTGAGGGCCCCACAGGCAAGCGAGCAGCTGAGGACGATGAGGTAAGTGACTTAAGCCCACCATAGTAGAAACAGCACAAGCAATATCCCTGCCAGAGCTAAGCCGAGTTTTGCCTGTTCCCTCCCAAGCATGGAATGCTCTAGGGCAAGGGTTGAGGGACCTGTGGCCTTACTCCCTAACTACTCGCCATGCTGGTTGGGGGCTCATGGGAGTTGTAGTCTAGCAATGTGGTGGGTCATGGGTTTGTAACCCCTGCCTCTGAAACTCTTGTTCCATTGTGGGGTTTTTTGTCCCTTTATTCAAGGAACAAGATGATACCTCAAGCTATTGTGGTTGCTATTCTAGGGAGGTTTTATGTGGGGCTGAGGGAGAAATAGGACATATTTTTGAATACAGCTGTAAATAATTTTAAAATAAAAGATGCTTGTCCTTAAAGCATCCCTACACTATTCAGGCTCAAATGGATTTTAGTAGCCAGTTGCCATCCTCGGAGGAACCTTGGGGACTGTCAGTTCTATGAAAGAGAACTAGAGATCTGTTTATTCTATTTCAAAGGCCCTCAAGGCGGCTCACAAAATAAAATACAAATACAAAATACACATCAGGAAAAAATACAGTGTACAGAAATTCAAACAACAAAATATTAACATTGTTTAAAAAACAAGGTTCTTTACAGGCCTTAATAGCTGGCACCCTCACCAAACCATGGTACCCAGGATTTGTTTCTTATGAGGCATGACAGTTAAATGCTGTCTGTAAGTGCTGTCCGATTAACATAGCGGACAGTCGAGCAACTCTCCAAAATAATATAGCAGCTCTATACTGCTTGAAGAATCAAGCGGTTTATTAATTTTCTAAATATATAAAACTGATTGTAGGTTTGTGAGTGCCAAGAGTTTCCTTCGTCTGGAAAACTCCATAAACTTTTTAAAGATGGTTGCAAGTAAGTGAAGATCTCTGGGGGGATTTGTACAGTGATGAGTTCCAGCTGGATTAAATAAATACAGCTGGTTGGCCTGCTTCAAACATCAACCAAGAAAAAGGGAGTCTGGCCCCTGCAATGAATAGAACAGCTCTGCTCGTCCATCCATGCACTGTTACTGAGTCCACTAGCCTTGTCATTTGCCAAGAGATGGGTGCATACCAGAGGGTGTTTGAGAACTGTGGTGTTAGAGCCATCAGTTTGCCGGCTGGGGGCTGCTGGGAATTGTAGTCCAAAACTTCTGGAGGCTGCCTAGTTGGAAAAGGCCAAGATGGCTACTGCCTTTCTTTTTCCTAGCGCTTTTTAAATGAGAAAAGTTAGGGACAGATAGAGGTTGATGGGACATGTAGAAAAGCCGGTCATGTTCTTTAACTTTCTCCACAGGATGACGACGTCGACCCTAAGAAGCAGAAAACTGACGAAGATGATTAGAAAGCAGAGTAATTAAAAGAAAACACACATTTTTTTTAAACTTAAGAGAAAAAATTTTTTAAAGGCCAGCGTGACCGACTTCACCTTTGAAACTCCTGTTGCAAAACATGCCCCCTCCTCCTTCCCCCTCGCTGCCCCCTTTTTTTGCTGTGGTCACCTTCGTCAAGTAGAGCAGGGGAAAAGCCCTGCCAAAGGCAGCCTTCTGCTGTCCTTGGCCCAACTCTGAGTGAAACGAAAGTGAAAGTCTCGCCTCCTCCACCTGTCGCGCCACCTTTGGGGGGGAGGCATGGGGGGGTGGAGTGCAGCCGCACCCTGTCACCCCCACCCCTCCCCCCTCTTCCCCTCCCCGAAAACTTCAAGGCCCAGCTTGCTTTCCTAAAAGTAACTTTAAAGGAGAATTTGTTTGTATTTTTTATTTACATTTTATATTTTTGTACATATTGTGATGAGGTCAGCCATTTTTAACGCGATCTCTGATTGACCAAAAGGGGGGCTTTGAAGTGTGGTGTTTTTGTTTTGATTTTCTCTCTTGCTCTCTCCCTCCGTCCCTAAAAACAAACGAGACAAAATTTCTTGACTTTACTTGTGGTGTGACCATGTCCAAACCATTATCAAAGGAGAAGAAAAAAAAAACTTGTAAAAAAAAATTTTTTTTTTTCAAAAACGCAAAAAAAAGTCCAATCTTTATTCTGAGCATTCCAATAACTCTCTTCTGTGTATGTACTTTAGCTGTACCATAAATAGTGAGTTTGTATGAGATGGCAAGGCCAAAGATAAAAAAGGGTTTTTCTTTTTTTCCTTTTTTTTTTTCCTTTTTTTCTTTTTTGTCTATGAAGTTGCTGTTAATTTTTTTTTTGGCCTGTTTGATGTATGTGTGAAAACAATGTTGTCCAACAATAAACCGGAATTTTATTTTGCTGAGTTGTTCTAACGAAGCTGGTTGCACAATTGCTGTGTAGTTTTTATTTTCTCTTTTTCTTTTGGACTTGGCAAGATGATGTATTTGCTGACAGGGGCTGCTGAGAGTTGTAGTCCAAAACATCTACAGGACACCAGGTTGGGGAAGGACAGAAGGCCGGGGGGTGGGGAGGAGAACCTCTTAAGTTGAGGAAGGGAGGGGGAATATCCAGCCCTCCAGATGTTAGATTCCCTTCAGCTCCAGCCAGCATGGTCAATGGTTAGTGATCACAGAATAGTAGAGTTGGAAGGGGCCTGTAAGGTCATCGAGTCCAACCCCCTGCTTGATGCAGGAATCCAACTTAAGGCATACCCAACAGGTGCCTGTCCAGCTGCCTCTTGAAGGCCTCCAGTGGTGAAGAGCCCACCACCTCCCTAGATCATTGGTTCCATTGTCGTACCGCTCATAACAGTTAGGATGTTTTTCCTGATGTCCAGTCGAAATCTGGCTTCCTGCAACTTGAGCTGTTATTCCGTGTCCTGCACTCTGGGACGATCGAGAACAGATCCCGGCCCTCTATGTGACAACCTTTCATGTACTTGAAGAGTGCTGTCCTATCTCCCCTCAGTCTTCTCTTCAGGCTAAACATGCCCAGTTCTTTCAGTCTCTCCTCATAGGGCTTTGTTTCCAGTCCCCTGATCATCCTTGTTGCCCTCCTCTGAACCTGTTCCTTTGTCTGCATCCTTGAAGTGCGGAGACCAGAACTAGACACAGTACTCAAGATGAGGCCTAACCAGTGCTGAATAGAGGGGAAGTAATACTTAACGTGATTTGGAAACTATACTTCTGTATATACTATTATGATGGGAGCTGGAGGCAGGCCTGTAGCCGGGGGGGGGGATGGGGGCACTGCCCCCCCCCAAGCTGTGCTCCCACCCCAGGACTTTTTTAGGGAAAGTGTCTTTTTAATATTTGTGACAACCTCCATTTAAAGAATGACAGCTTGTTTTAAGAATAGGACCTTCTGAAAAATTCAGTGAATAAGGCAGGGCAAGTGCACAGCGAAAGCCTCATCTGGAAGAGCCCCCCAAAGTCTGCTAACTCGAGATTCCCTGGCTGAGGTTGGATTTTTCGTGATCACAATCTCCCTATAATTAAGTGATCCTGGAGGGAAAAACAGCCTGTATAGTAATATGACTCAAATATGAGTCATATTTAGTGTTGTATTAAGTCAAACGTGACTTAAATATTAAAACTGCATTATGGGCTAGAGTTGGGCTTTTCCTTTGCTCTGCTTTTTAGTTTCATATTCCTCCGGACCCTAAATGCCCCTCTTAGAAATGTGGCTGCCCCACCTAACAAGGAAGGCTGGCTGGAGGCCAGCCACAGATTCCCCTAGAAATTTCTAAAATTTGCCACTGTGTGGGTTAAGTTGTCTGGTGCAAGGTGTAGATCTTATGTGTGGGTGTGACACCCTTCCCTGGCTCTCCCTGTCAGGTTCCTACCTGTGCGTGGCTACTGCCTGTCACTAGGCACCACCAGGGACTCCACCAGTCTGGACTGTCCTTTATTTTATTTTTTCTCTCCCCGCTCTAGCACAGATCTCAACAGATCCCCCTGCTAGGCAACCACCAGTCACGTCCCAATACTAGTATTCCCAGAGACTGAATACTGGTATTGTTATTCTCTTCACCGCTGCCACCATTTGTTACAGTTCCCCTTCAGCCTTGGTCATTACCTTACCCTCCCTTCTGGTCTATGAAACCCCAGCCAAGGATCAGGCCTTTGGTAAACCAAATTAAGTATTTATTACAGATAACAAAGCTAACAAGATTAACAAGATTTCTTCTTAAGGCACATAAGCATATGGTTTTAAACACAGCCAATCATCTAGCATTCTACTGCCCATTCACTCCCCCTCCTCTTTCACTCCACTTACCATGTATCTTCTAAACAACCAACACTTACCATATATACATTAATATAGGAACATCACAGTGGGCTTCTGTAGAACCCGCACCAAAATGTTGGGCTTACTGCTATGATGTCTTGCAGGAAAAAGAAGAGACCTCGGGTAAGGTGAGAAACTGTCAAGTGTGGAAATTAAAAGCTGTGCTGATTCAGGGAAAGGGTCTATCAATAAGGGCATCTGAGCCTTCCTTGTAAGAATTGGGTTAAAAGAATATTCCAGTATCAGTCCCTGAAATCTTGCAACTTGACAAACAGTGCTTCTGAACAGTGCAGCGCGCAGGCAGTACATAAACTTGTGAGGCTGGTCATTCATATTTCTGTTCCACAGAAGGGAAGCTGAGACTGAAATCTAATGCCAGTGTGCAGGGCCAGCACCAGAGGGTGGCCAGGTCAGGCCCTGGCCATGGGCCCCTCCTTAGGTAGGAGGGTAGTGCTCCTGTTCCATGAACCATGGCTGCTGCCACGGCTGCAGATTGCTGAGAGGGAGTTCCCAAGCACTCTTCCCCCAATGCAGTCAGTGTGGGCCTCGATAAGAGCCCTGCTAACTCTAACAACTCCACCACACTGGCCTTTATAGGAACTTCATTTGCGGTGAGGTTTCTTCACACAAGAGAAAGTCCTGTAGGGATCTGACCCCAAGCTGTTTGAGAACTTGGAAAGTCAATACCAGCCACTTTGCTGTGAAACTAAAAGGGTAACCAACAAAGACGAGTGCATTTCCTCAACCTTCACAGTTGCGCGAGTGCTAGACCTCCAGAAAGAGTTCAAGCTTTGCAGGTAAGCTGAAACTGGAAGAGCACATTCCTGCCTGCGGCCATCAACTTGAATGTCTGCTCTAAAAGCAAGCCTGGGTCCAGGAGCCCTCCTGAACTCTTAAATGCTACTTGTCAGAAAAGCTATTGAGTGGCAGTGTTGGCTATTAACTGCAGGATTGTGCTGCTAATGTTCAAAGTGCGAAGGGTGCTTGTGGTTAAGTCAGCAGCCACTGGCTCCCCGGAATTGCATCCAGCTCGCTTGCATCCTTACCTGCTGTGCAGTCTCCCAACAAATGCCCCTTGCACATAGGCTGTTGCTGTGAAGACTAGCACCCAGCTGTGAGAGGAAGCCTTTCCTGCCTTTTGAGGAATCCATCATTGCCGGCTTTTGGAAGAACTTCCACTCTCTCGACTGCGCTGTCCTTTTGGTGCCCTCCCTTTCTGCTGTCTTAATACATCTTTAATGGGCACTGCTAGGTTACTGGGGCAGGAACGTGCTTGGGAAGATGGCCAGGCCAGGGCTTTAGCAGAGCAGCTGTGATGTGTTGTAAGTGGAGCTTTGGAAGAAAGGCTTTTCCCTGTCCTAGCATAGGAGGGTGCAGCATGGCTGTAGTTACAGGGTTAATAGTAATACAATTACCTTCTCCCACAAATGTTGTCTAGCTAAGTCAGCACTATGTTGTTTGAAGAGTGGGGCGTGTGGGTGACTGCCAGAGAAATTGTGGATCGCCCATAGTTCAGTGGTCTAGCATCTGGTTTGCATGCGAAAGATCCCAAGAAATCCAAGTCTTGACATTTCCGGGAAAGACTCCCGTCTGAAACCCTGGAGAGCAACTGCCAATAAGGACCAATGGCCTGATTTGGTATAAAACAGCTATATTTCTACGTTTGGGGGGAGGAATCCAAAGTTTAGGTTGTAGACATTTGTTGGGTGGTGACTTCTATACAAGACACAACCTGGAAGTGGAGATGGAAAGATGTGGGATTTCAAATCCAAAGATATCTGATGTCAAACATACGGATCTGTTTTCTGCTTTGTTCTTGGAACAAAGTGCTGTCTACTTTTTCAAGAGACACAGAGACTCCAACCAACCATCATAATCTAACCAGTGTGGCAGCTGCTGTCATGTGCTGATTTCTGGTCAAAAGCAGCCAGTAATGCTGTCAGGATTGCTGGTTTTTCTGGGCAGCAATGAGGGCTAGCACCTTGAGTTAGCGTTAACCTTGTACAGTGGGTACTTAATGTGCCGTCCAGATGTTGCTGGACTACAACACCCATCACCCCTTGCAGGCATGTCCAATGGTTGGGGTGGGTGGGAGTTGTAGTCCAGCAACATCCAGAGGGCACCCTGTTGCAAACTGCATTAAATCAAAGCCAAGGTTCTCCGAGATGCTTGATTCATACCATAGGCAAATGGCTCCCGTGGAGATGCTTTTCTCTTGAGCCTTTGTCCATCGACATATTAGGTCTTTGGTTCCAAAGCTTACAATTCTGCATGTGGCTGAACACAGAGGCCAAGCTCTTGTCTGACTGCTGTCCATCATAGTTCTGTGATGTATGCCTGAGATGAAACTGGTGTAGCATGTGAATCCCTCACAGGGAGGTGGGGGTGTCTCTAAAATGCAAAGCCTGTGCTAATTTCTCATGTACACACATACACATATACCTGGCAGGTTTCGCAGCTAATAGAAGCAGTCTCCAGCATCTCTGGCTGGGGCTGATGGGAGTTGTAGTTCAAAAAAGTAACTTTTCCAAGCTCTGAATTCTGAACAGCCTAGTAGCAAATCCTCTTGGCCCAGATCAATTTAAACCAGGCCTGGGGAACCTTTGGCCCTCCAGATGTTGACAAACTACAGCTCCCATCATCCCTGGCCATGCCAGCTGGGGCTGACAGCAGCTACAGTTCAGCAACATCTGAAGAACCAAGGGTTCTCCATGCCTAGTTTTAAGCATGTTGTTGTTATGTGCCTTCAAGTCGATTTTGACTTATGGCGACCCTATGAATCAGCGACCTCCAAGAGCATATAAACCACCCTGTTCAGATCTTGAAACATCAGGTCTGTGGCTTCCTTGATGGAATCAACCCATCTCTTGTTTGGCCTTCCTCTTTTTCTACTCCCTTCTGTTTTTCCCAGCATTATTGTCTTTTCTAGTGAACCGTGTCTCCTCATGATGTGTCCAAAGTATGATAAACTCAGTTTCATCATTTAGCTTTGCAGTTGGGAAGGTTGCCAACTTTTTTTTTCCTGGCAAGGCCACCTGTGCCCTCAGCCATTGTGCAATGACAAGCAAGATTTCAGTAGGTGTAGCTTTTCCTGCTGGAGATGTAGAAAACTGCTTACAAGCCAGGGGAGCCTTCCCAGACCCCTCTCACACACACCCCCAAAAAGTATTACTTATTTATTACATTCATACCCAACCCCGCCTTTCTTTTCATGATAGAAACCCAAGGCGCCTTACATATGGTTCCCAGGCGGTCTCCCATCCAGACCTGACCCTGCTTAGCTTCACCAGGGTGCTGTGCTGGCCTTGTGTGCCTTCAGACCATGGCTTGGGCCCAAACGAAAGTAGGCAAACAAAGTGTAGTAGGCTGATGTATTGTGGTTGGGGAGCTTGAGAGAAGGACATTCGCTCAGTGGGAGATGCTTTGTATTCATAGGATCCCCATTTCTTTGGAAGGAGGAGGAGATATGAGGACTCCAGCTGTCCCCTTGAAGATGGCCCTTGGGTAGGCATCTAGAGGTCTGCCTGCCTGCATAGCTTAAAATGGAGCTTCTTGTCTAGCAGCTGCTAGAGAATCCCAAGGACGGAGCATGACAACTCAGGGAAAACATTCTCCTAAGTGCTACAAACCTGGTTTTTAAAAACTCTGCGACAAAAAACAATCAAACTTGGAACACAAATTCTCGTTTTAAAAAGAAAACATGTAATTATGTATGCAGATTAAGTCAATGTATGATGCATTTCCAATTTGCTTTCTTTGTTCCACACAGATAATTGTCACTTGTTTTCTTTTAACTGCAGAAACCGCAATGCTTTTTGCCTGTCGGGTGTGATACTGCCAGGGGAACATAAGTCTAGCTGCTGGTTCCCAGTGAGGCTCACCTGTAAATAATGAGTTTAATATATTAGTTGGAAAGAAAGCCGGCCACTGGGGCTGGGGAGAGAAGCTTTGCTCATCATCCAGTCTGCGGGTGCTCTGATGGCTGCTTTCAAAGTCTGCGTGTGCACAGGAAACAAGGAAGCTCGCCTGCAATGATTCCGTCTCTGGAAAGAGCAATGTGTGAGATAACAAGAGGGGGAGGCAAGAATATTATTGCAGCTTTCCCCAACCCGCTGCCCTTCAGAAGCTTTGGATTACCAGGTTGGGGAAGGCGGTCTAAACATTTCAGTGATGCAAGTTTCCAAGATCAGGAAGCATCTGAGAAGGGGGTCACTGATGCAACTGGGTAAGTTTAGACTCTGACCTTTAATGGATTTATGGGGACCCAGTGGCAGCAGGTGGCTTCAGCACCTTGGACGGCTCCAGGAAAGCCCGGCACGGATTCTACTGCCCCACTGACATGGAGCCATCAGCTGGCACTGTGGGGACCTAAGACTTGGATGATGATGTGTTTTACTTCACTTCCTTCAAAGAGCGGAGAGTCAGCCCTGCTGTATTTGAGGTGGAGTGGGGTGGGCTCTTGCTCGTTCTGCTGGGGGGCTGGCCCTGGACTCCTAACCTCAAATCTTGCCCTGATGGTGCCACCGTGAGGAGTATTTGTTGAAGCTAAGCAGGATTGGTCAGCGTCTGGGCATTGCCATATAAGCGTCTTGGAGCTTTCTGAAGAATGGGCAGGCTCCGGATAGTTCAGTGGTGGCTGGTGCCCGGTGGGATCGGTGGAGCGGAAGGAGGAGAGCCCAAGAAGCCGGTGGAGCCAGACCCAATGCCAGGTGGAGCAGGTGGACTTCTCCCAGTTTTGCCCACATCTGCCTCCCTGCTGTGTTCTACGAGGGCCAAGAGTGAGATTGAGGAGGAGGAGGACCGTGGCATGTGGGGGCCGGCTGAGGCTGGTAGAGCAGTGCTCCATTCAGCCTAATGGACCGCCTCCACTGGGATAGCTGCAGCCAGCCATGCCCTTTCCCAAAAGTCCCCTTTTCCCTTTCCCTCCTGGTTTTCTGTAGAGAGCCAGTGTGGTGTAGTGGTTAGAGTGTTGGACTACGACCTGGGAGAGCAGGGTTCGAATCCCCACACAGCTATGAAGCTCACTGGGTGACCTTGGGCCACTCACTGCCTCTCTGCCCCAGAGGAAGGCAATGGTAAACCTCCTCTGAATACCGCTTACCACGAAAACCTATTCATGGGGTCACCATGAGTTGGAAGCGACTTGACAGCAGTGCATTCTCATTTCCATTTCCTGGTTTTCTGTTTCCCACCCCAACAGCCAGGTTTCTGTGGCTACTGATCATGCCCAGTCCTCACTGGGCTCTTTTGAGTCCCTGTTCAGAATTCCCCCCCCTTTTTAAGTGTTGCTGTTCTTCCAAACCTTGGGGTTCCCTCAAGCCTGTTGCTATGTCCCTCTTCATACATGCTGTTGTTTTTTTAGCTGCATACATAAGGATCAGCACTTGAGGAACTCAGTTTGCTATACGTTAAGGGGAATGTACAGAATTACACTTGAGATAGGCATGTTCCCCAAGGCCTGTTGGAGACTGACTATTTATTTATTAAATGTATATCTCGCCCTTCATCCCAAAAGAAGTCCAGGATGGCAAACAAGTGATAAAACACTGAAAGCATCTTAAAACCAAAACGTTTGGGGAAAAAACAGTTCCAGTACAGATGCAGACTGGGATAAGGTCTCTACTTAAAAGGCTTGTTGAAAGAAGACGGTCTTCAGTAGGCACTGAAAAGGCAGCAGAGACGGTGCCTGTCTAACATTTAAGGAGAGGGAATTCCAAAGGGTTGGTGCCACAACACTAAAGGTCTGCTTCCTATGTTGTGCGGAACGAACCTCCTGCTGAGATGGTATCTGCAGGAATGAAAGAGATGGCGAATATGTAGTCGAGATATGCTCATTCTCCTAGGTCCATTGGAGGTTAGGCCTGATGGATATGCACGTGGCCTGAGAACGTACAAAATTCAGTTGAGGTATACACATTCCCCAAGGTCTTTGGAGACTATGCACATTGACTGGGAAATGTGCACAAATCCCTCTCCATGAACAGATTATGTGCACATTCTTCATGAGGCCTGGGGAATGTACACAATGATCATTTGTTATGCATGTTAACCGCTGAGCTTGGAAAAGTTACTTTTTTGAACTACAACTCCCATCAGCCCAATCCAGTGGCCATGCTTGCTGGGGCTGATGGGAGTTGTTGTTTAAAAAAGTAACTTTTCCAAGTTCTGCGAACGTCTTTCTCTCTCACACACATGCACATATACAGAGAAATTCCTGAGATAGCTATTAATTTATTTGAGATATTTCAACCACACTTTCTGACCCATAGGAAGACCACAGTGGCAGCTCGCAACAACAGCAATCTCATCAAATAATAAAAATATATTGCCAACCATTTTTAAAATATACTATTTGTTTAAAAAATAGAGGTTTTGAACATTAAGCAGTAGCCAAATTTTAAAAATGAGTAATACAACAAAGCTTGATAGAACCCAAACACCCTTTGAAACCTGCCATCTGATAAAAAGGGCTAGACAGGCCTCTCCAGGGAGTGACATTGGTGTCACCATTGAAAAGACCCTGCTGTGCATTACTGCCCTCTGGTGGAGGGGGAGCATGGAGTGTGGCTCCACAGTCTTTCTCCAGTTATCCTTTTAACTGTATATTCTTGATTATTTGTGCTGATTATGGTACTGGGACAGTTATACATGATCCCACTTTCAATACGGTTTATGGCTGCAGAAGTTTTAAGGTAGATACACTTCTTCCAGACAGCAATAATGCGGTAACACTGGGGATGCATTGCAGAACTAAGAAAGCAGAATGTTTGGATAGTCCAATATAAATTTACTACTAATGTGGTATTAGTGTGTCAGTTACATGTTGCAGAATTCACCTGCAAATACCCGCCACTGCAGGGGTGCTAAACTATGCCAATAGGTTCATCCAGAAGAGTTGGTCCATGTGGTATTTACCTCCTAAGCACATAAAGGGCCTAAGATTACTTAGTGATTTACAACGTGTCCTGGATGTGTCTATGCAGAAGTAAGCACCATGAATTTACTGGAACTCACCTCCAGGTAAGTGCATATAGGATTGTAGCCAGGGGAGTAGTCATCTTGGGTCCCAGGGAGTTTTAGAACCCTTATTTTTCAGAGGAGCAGGATCCTTGTGTTTTCAATGTCCTTTCCTGCTGATTGGAGCCAGTCAGTGAAAGGAGGTGAATCAGCCACTGAGAAGACTCTTCTCAGTAGCTAACACATTCCCCTTTGTATGGCAACTAAGAAAGAAAACTCAGCAAAGGAAGTTCCTTACCCTACAGCATCTTACTATATTTGTCCAAGTATGTGCCCCAAAACAGTAGATCTAGCTGAAAGGCAACACATGGAGATATGCATTGATCGTTGATGGTTGGCAATATATTTTTATTGTTTGATGAGATTGCTGTTGTTGTGAGCTGCCACTGTGGTCTGTAGCCAATACTGAACTAGATGGACCAGTGGTCTAACTTGGCACAAGACAGCTTCCCATGCCAATTTCAGCCTGAAATAGCTGTGAAAAGGTGCAGAAATTCCATCATGAAAAGAGAGGGGGCGAATCCTAGCCTGAAACCATAAAAAATGTAAATGTACTGCCTTCAAGTCGATTCCGACTTATGGCGACCCTATGAATAGGGTTTTCATGAGGCTAAGAGGCAGTGACTGGCCCAAGGTCACCCAGTAAGCTTCATGGCTACGTGGGGATTCGAACCCTGGTCTCCCAGGTCGTAGTTCAACACCTTAACCACTATACCACACTGGCTCTCACTGAAACCATAAAGGCGAGCAGTATTCTTTACCCCAAATAAATAAAGGCCTACATGAATTCTGTGCCACCCATCAATATCAGTTTCCAGGGTGGGTGACTGATAAAATGAAAAGAAGATGCATTGTGCATGGATACACACATGACAGGCCCAACCCTAATTTTGTAGTCTTAGGACATGAACATGCATGAAGCTTTAAACCAAGTGGTGGTGGTGGTGGGAGATTGAAGTAGGCAAGCTGTATATTAGGAAACAAGTAAGATTCCCCCCTTCCTTTCTCTTTGCTTTTACACTCGAAATGCCCCCCCAACCCTGCAAGTTGCTTTTCCAAAAACAAAACAAGGGCTTTTAAGCTGCAGTCGGCATATAAGGTAGCCCCTTAGTTTGAATAATTCATGGAGCTTCAGCTGCATCCGGAGACAAGCTGAGCGGGGCTAGCTTCATTTGTGCTCCATACCAAACACTGCTCTTGCATGTGGCGTGAAGCGTGCAATCCACACACCCTGTTCAACGTGGCACTTAGCCCATGCAGAGTGGGATATTTCCAGGATGGCGCTGGGTGGAACTCTTAAGAAGATCTGCTTATTACGAGTGTTGTGTGCGGCTGGGCACCGTGAGGAGAGGAGACTTCTGGAATCGCTAATAGCTAAAGATGTTTTGCTGATGGATGCTGACATCTAGAATCTGCTTGCTTTAAATGTGCATTGATGGCTGGTGGCTATTAGTTATTGCACACACCCTCTTTTGCTTGAGAGGTTTGATCTGCATTTTGAATGTATTCCGAGAAGAAGGAAAGGGCTTTACAGCTGGCTGCGAATAGTGCTGTTGGCACCGCTCACACATCTCACAGAAGAGAAGGCTGCCGATGTCATAATTTATTTATCTCTTACCTTTATATCCCGCCTTTCTTTCATCAAGGAAACCAAGTCGGCGTATGATCCAGGTGTTCTCCCATCCAGGCACAGACCAGACCCAGACCTGCTTAGCTTCAGCAAGGTGGTGGCCTCATGGGCTTTCAGACCATACCCTGGGATAGGTAACATATACAATGGCTTACCTCCAGCATCAGAGGCAGTAAGCTTGGGATCGCAAGTGGAGAGAGTGCCGCTGTGCTCATGTGCTGTTTGTGGGCTCTCCAAAGGCATCTGAGTAGCAACTGTGAGAAACATGGGACTGGGCTAGACAGGCTTTTGGGCTGAACCAGCAAAGCTCTCCTTGTGTGGAAACTGGGCATGGGAGCCCAAGGGCATGCCGTTTATTCTTGTGAGAACTGATCCTGATCCTGTTTTAAAGACTGCCTTTCTGGCTACTCGCGTGTTCCTCTTCCATGCACACCAGAGTCTCTTTGGAAATAATCAGATATTGCAAAATAGCAGGCATCAGTCCTTAATGACTGCCTCCGCCTGCCTGCAATGTACTCCTTGAAGAGGTGTGGAAGCTGGTTTATTAGAGTGACTGGGGGCACTGCCCCACCCGTCTCAGCCGGCCCCGCCTGCCTGCCTTACTGGTAAAAGTCCAGGGGGAGGCCCTGCCTTCCAGCACTCTCCTGCTTAGTCTCAGTGTTAGCCTTGTGGGACTGAGCGGGGAGCGGGGTGGTGGTGGTAGAAGGGGAGTTAGTTGGCTCCGCCTGCCAGTGGCTCTGGCTCCACCCACTGTTGGCCCTCCCGCCTTCTGCTTTATCATTACTTCACTGTGGGGTGGGATGCAATCTGGGAGCCAATAGGCAACTACAGGCCCCTGCCGTGAAAGCCCACAGCCATCCAACAGGTAGGGATTTGTGAATCTCTCCATGACTCTTCAGTTTCACATTTTTCCAGCCTTCAGCTCCATCCTGCTCACGTCTACATGCAGTTGGTAATTAAAAAAAAAAGTCCTCATGAAAGTTCATGAGTATTTTGATGTGAATTTCTCCTAATATACCTATTTTTGTACGCCATTTTGCCTAACGTGCACGTTTTTGCAACACATATTTTCCAATATTTATATTTTCCCTAATATAAGGCATTTTTGTATGTTATTTTTACTAATGTAATGCATTTTTGAGCACATTACATTACTTGGGTGGAGAAATGCAAATTTTGAAGGATGGCTGTTTTTATTTATTTAATTAATTTATTTATATCCCGCCTTCCTCCTAGAAGGAGCCCAGGGCGGCAAACAAAAACACTGAAAACACTCTAAAATATCTTAAAGAGAGAAGACTTTAAAACATATTAAAACATCTTTAAAAACATATTCTTTTAAAACAGCTTTAAAAAATCTAAAAAGTAACTCCAGCACAGACACAGACTGAGATGAGTTCTCTACTTAAAAGTCTTTTGCTTTCAGTTCGCCTATTGTTTTGTAAAGTGCAAATTAGGTAAATTCTCCTTTAAAAGTGAACTGAATCAAATTTCTTCCCCATTCCTATCTCTAGGATGGTGCCCTCTACTTGACACAACCAGTCCACCTCGACGTTTGGAGGTCCTGTGCTGAGGCTTCCTCCCTCCAGCGATGGCTGGTGGCTCCATGTCAGTGGGGCAGTGGACTCCGCTCCAGGTCTTAGTTTGAACTTTCAAGGAGCTGGCTGAAGGCTCCTGGAAAGTTTGGACTAAGACCCAGAGCGGATTCCCCTGTCCCACTGACAAGGAGCCACCAGCCACCACTAACTCCTCCTATACTGGAGAAACGGCCTGGTTTCCATCACAGATCATCCCATTCCAAGCCTAGCTCATCTGCTCGGTTACAAACCCCTTAATGTCATTTGCTGGAAGCTAGAGAACATCACAGATGATGGGAATACACAGCCTACCTGGGAGCTTGTAACTGGGGCATATCCCAAGCTGAGGACTGCTTGGCGAATATATAGGGCACGTACCAGCAGGAGCTGCAGAAGGAGTCTAGATTGCAGAAAAGAAAACAGGAAAAGCCAAAACAGCAGAAATAAAGAGACTGGACAACTGTGTAGTTGCTGGTTCTGCTTTTTTACTTTGTCATTTGCAGGAAATGCAATTCCAGGGTTTTTGGCACAGTGGTCAAGTGTGTGAAGAGAGAAGTTCCTGGTTCAAATCTTGCGTCAGCCACAAACTGCCCTCTCCCTGCGCCTGTTGATTTTAGACAGAGGTGGCCCAAGACACTTTAGAACCAGAAGCAGACAATCCAAACGCCATTAAA
The DNA here is from genome assembly GCF_030035675.1 of Rhineura floridana. NCBI lineage: Eukaryota > Metazoa > Chordata > Lepidosauria > Squamata > Rhineuridae > Rhineura > Rhineura floridana. The sequence continues at coordinate 147,993,400 of NC_084486.1, read as the reverse complement.
ATGTAATTATAAACAATCTACTTTCCCCCAAAATCTGCTGCCTGAGGTGGGTCTTATGCTACCCACTGTCTCTCAGCCTCAGTCTCCTGTCTGTCCTTTTGTTGTTATGTGCCTTCAAGTCGATTATGACTTATGGTGACCCTGTGAATCAGCGACCTCCAATGGCATCTATTATAAACCACCCTGTTCAGATCTTGTGAGTTCAGGTCTGTGGCTTCCTTTATGGAATCAATCCATCTCTTGTTTGGCCTTCCTCTTTTTCTACTCCCTACTGTTTTTCCCAGCATTATGGTCTTTTCTAGTGAATCAGGTCTTCTCATGATGTGTCCAAAGTATGATAACCTCAGTTTCATCATTTTAGCTTCTAGTGACAGTTCTGGTTTAATATGTTCTAACACCTAATTATTTGTCTTTTTCACAGTCCATGGTATGCACAAAGCTCTCCTCCACCACCACATTTCAAATGAGTTGATTTTTCTCTTACCCGCTTTTTTCACTGTCCAACTTTCACATCCATACATAGAGATCGGGAATACCATGGTCTGAATGATCCTGACATTAGTGTTCAGTGATGCATCTTGGCTTTTGAGGACCTTTTCTAGTTCTCTCCTAGCTGCCCTCCCCAGTCCTAGCCTTCTTCTGATTTCTTGACTATTGTCTCCATTTGGGTTAAGGACTGTGCCAAGGTCTGTAATATTGGCATAATAGCCCAGGTCTTCCTTCTAGAGCTGTTGTAAAGCTTATTGAATTAATGACCATGAAGCAGTTTGAACCCTTAATAGCAGCACTTTATAAATAAATAGGACATGTTCATTATTACTTTTCCCTTTTTGGCTCTGGCTGATTTGCATCTGCTTCAGCAGCAACTTCTGTACTCTAGCAGGACATCTCAGTGCTCAAAATACTTATAAAAATCTTTTGCAGAATTCTGGTTCACTTTTGTGCTGGCATTGCGGAACTTGCAGGATTTGGGGAGGGCTGACTCTACAGCTGGCTGGCACTTTCATTTACAAAGAAAGGTAGGCTGGTGTTAGCAAGACTCCTCTGTAGACACGTGTTTCACATTCATATGTTCAAGGAGTCTTGTGAGTTAGGATTTTTAGAAATCAGACAACTTGGCAGATTTACCCATTAACTTACCCTCACACAGGTTTTATATAAGGAGATATTTATTGAACATACACCCAGAAGGAAATTGTACACATTTAAAACCTCAACGAGGAATAGCTCAGTAACCATATATGTGTGGAAATTAGCTAAATAAAGCTAATCATAACTAAACTCACATACACACAGCATGTACGCACATGAAGGAGCAAGCACCCAAGGCACAAGGGGAGATGAGGCGGATGAGTTCCTCACAACTGAGGGGGCACACTGACCTGCCCTTTTCTCTCTCTCTGGGCTCACTTTGCAGACTAGGCCCCAGTCATGCGCAGCTGGGCGGGGAGGACCAGAGCATGGCTTCTGAAACACAGTCACACACACAGTCAAAGACAGGCAGAGGGAGCAGATGTGGAGGCTACAATTTGTAGAGAAAGGACTTCCAGAAGACGGGACAGAGAGTAAGACAGACCTTTCCCAGTTCTGGTGGGCAATCTGGAAGTAGAACTCTGGAGCAATTTGAAACTCCCGGGACAGGCAGAGAAACAACAAAGGGAGCAGTTGTTGTTGTTGTTATGTGCCTTCAAGTCGATTACAACCTATGGTGACCCTATGAATCAGCGACCTCCAAGAGCATCTGTCATGAACCACCCTGTTCAGATCTTGTAAGTTCAGGTCTGTGGCTTCCCTTATGGAATCAATCCATCTCTTGTTTGGCCTTCCTCTTTTTCTACTCGCTTCTGTTTTTCCAAAGCTAATTCCCGTTCCAACGCTGGAACCATCCCTCGCCCCCGCTGGAGGAGATGGCTTCAGTCAAGGCTGGGAGGTGAGCAGCCAGCCAGCCAGGGAGAAGAAGGCGTGTGGGTGGAGAGGAGCTGGAGAAGGGGCGGGACCATAGCTGAGTGGGCAGAGCACCTGCCTTGCATGCAGAAGGTCCCAGGTTCAAACCCCAGATTCTCCAGTTTGAAAAGATCAGGTAGCCGGTGATGCGAAAGATTGGAAGGGCTGCAAGCCCGGTGGTAGTGCACTTGCTTTGCATGCAGAAGGCCACAGGTTCAATCCCCAGCATCTCTAGGTAGGGCTGGAAAAAGAAAGTGAAGCTGTTGAGCCAGAAGGACCAGTGGTCTCAGGTAGCTTCCTAGGTCCCTAAGGGCTCTGCCAGAGGCCATGGAGAGCCACCGGCAGTCAGCGTAGACTCATTGTGTTATGTGCCTTCAAGTTGATTACGACTTATGGCGACCCTATGAATCAGTGACCTCCAAGAGCATCTGTCATGAACAACCCTGTTCAGAACTTGTAAGTTCAGGTCTGTGGCTTCCTTTATGGAGTCAATCCATCTCTTGTTTGGCCTTCCTCTTTTTCTACTCCCTTCTGTTTTTCCCAGCATTATTGTCTTTTCCAGTGAATCATGTCTTCTCATGATGTGTCCAAAGTAGGATAACCTCAGTTTCATCATTTTAGCTTCTAGTGACAGTTCTGGTTTAATTTGTTCTAACACCCAGGCCGGCCCTGAAATGGCTCCTTGGATCTCTGCTTTGGCTAGCACAGGTCCAGGGGAAAGAGGGAATAGGAGCGGAGCACCACAAAGGGATTTTGCAGCAGCTGTAGCAATCGGGTGTTTTGGCCGGCGGGAGTCCAGAGACAGTGAAGGAAAGGCAGGGGAGTCAGACCCTCATTTGATTCAGCAGGCCATTTCAGGCAGAGTGATATTCAGCAGAGTGGAACTGGACAACCAGGGCCCAGAAGAGAAAACGGTTCTACGAGTCCAGTTTTTACACCTCTCTGGACAAAACCCTTTTTTAAACAATATGTTTTTTAACACTTTTAAAAAGATGTTTTAAAAGCTTTTTTAAAAAATGTTTTGTTTTTGGTGTATTTTAAGGTCTGCTTTTATGATGTTTTAAAGTGTTTCTAGTGCTTCTGTTTGCCGCCCTGGGCTCCTGCTGGGAGGAAGTGCGGGATATAAATCAAATAATAAATAAATAAAGGAGAATCCAACACTGATTGAATCAGGGAGGTGGCCTTCCTTAATTTCCACACCTATTATGAGTCCTATGGTCGGGGTAATGAGCTTAGCTTGATAAGATTTGAACAATGGGCTCCTCTCCTGAGGGCCAAACTTTTACTATGGCTTTTGGGATTGCATTGACTGAGTTGCCAAAGGCCATGCCACGCATATGACTGGCCACATCCTCGCCCGCAGTTGAAATGACTTAGCTATGTTCTCCATCAGGTTTCAAGCAGCCTCTTTGCAAAATGAATCAAACTGAAGGCATTTTAAAAATCATGTAGAGCCAGTGTGGCATAGCGGTTAAGTTAAGGTGTTGGACTACAACCTGGGAGACCAGGGTTCGAATCCCCACACAGCCATGAAGCTCCCTGGGTGACCTTGGGCCAGTCGCTGCCTCTCAGCCTCAGAGGGAGGCAATGGTAAACCCCCTCTGAATACCGCTTACCATGAAAACGCCATAAGTTGGGATCGACTTGAAGGCAGTCTTTTTCCATTTTCAGGCCAGGTTGGGGTGGAGTGTCTCTCAGGATTCCAGGCTGGGAGGCAGCCAGGCTGCTCAGGGTTGGGTCTAAATAAGATTGCTAGGGTCATGTCCTGAGATTTTTTTGGAGGAAGGAGGAGGGTTTGGTGGAGGTTAGAGGTGGCAACTCATAGCTCAGGGGTTGGAGACCAGTGGGGTGGATGCCGCTTGTTGGACATGATGGCAAAGTTAATATATCGAAAGTCCTCATGCCCAGCAACAAATAGCTTGTGCTGCTAGGCTGTCTTGCCTCACTGCTCAGAGGCTTGGCACCCTTCATTCCCAGGCCTAAAGGTGATTCTTTGGAAAGGGCGCAAGAGGCAGAGGCTTTTAACAACCCCATTCTACTACAATCAAATAGACTGTAAGTTTTATTTCTTATAGTTTATTTGATTAAAATAAAATAAAAGTTGATACAAATGCCACTGAAAATCAATATGAATATTTAATGTGGAGATGCCATGGACCACCATTTGGGAACCCCTGCCTTAGGGAAGTGCGGTTCCCCTCAAAATTGGGAAGAAGGAATCCTAAGCAGGCTGGAAGAGATGCGCCCATCCCCCTTTTGCAAGCCTCATTGCACCCTTAGCAAAGACCATGGCCAGAGTCTTCTCATGCAAGCTGCAGAGGCTGGGAGGGATACCTGTTAAGCCTTTCTCTCTGTGTACAGTGCAGCAGCTCTGTCTCTGTCTCACACATGCACACGGGTAGGTCTCTGTGGCTAATGAGGCACGGCGTGGCATGCTCCCATTCATGTGGGGGTGAGCTGCCTCCACTTGCAAGGGGACCATGAGGTAGGTATATTTGTGTTTACGGCACAGTGGCAACCAGGGCATCATGTGCCACACATTACTTATGTGTCAGTGTGAGGAACATGAGAAAGTCATGTGCCCCCAAATGCCTTGCAATTCCATATGGCCACCAACAATCAGAGAGAGAGAGAGAGAGAGAGACCAAGACATTTCTTTGGAAAGGAAATATTTATTAGACAATACAAACACACGTAAAGAAACAAAATAAGTCCAGGTCATCAACTACAGCTGTGTACACACCATACATTTATAGGACATTTCAAGCAGATGGCTTCCCCCCAAGAATCCTGGGAACCGTAGTTTGTTAAGGGTGCTGGGAATTGTAGCTCTGTGACGGGCAAACTATAGTTCCCAGGATTCTTTTGGGGGAGCCAAATTCAGTTGTGCAATATCTTTGATTTAACTCACCACTATATAGATCTCAAAATATACTAATACATAAATATATGTAAATAGAAATAAATATATCCTTAAATAGTTTAAATAGAAATAAATAGCTTTCCCACAGTAAATGGTTATCAATATCATAATTATTATATACCAAGACATTTGGCTGTCTGAGAAAAATCCAAATTGTACCCTACCCAGATCAGCCACGCAAGGCCTTCTCTCAATCCCACCAACCAAAACAGCTAGGTTGGTGGGTACTAGGGAGAGGGCTTTTTCTGTGGTGGCCCCCACTCTCTGGAACTCCCTCCCGTTTGATCTCCGACATGCCCCTTCCCTGGATATATTCCGCAAGGCCCTGAAGACGTGGCTATTTCAACAGGCCTTTGAGATCTTTGGGATGGGTTAATCTCCATGATTTTGTCATCTATTATATGCTGTATATGTAAATGTTTTTATAAATGTACTGATGACTGTCCAGTATTTTATTTATTGAGATTAATGTGACTGCATTTGATACTATTGTATTTTATCCCATTTTAATGTACGTCGCCTAGAGTGGCTATCTGCCAGATAGGCGACACACAAATTTAATATTATTATTATTATTATTATTACTACCCAGTGTAAAAACAAAATGCTAAGATAACAGGACGCTGCCTTATTCTGGGTCAGACTATCAGTCTATCTCCCTCAATGTTGTCTACACTGACTGGCAGCAGCTGTCCAGGGAGTCTTTCTCAGGCCTACCTGGAGATGCCAGGGACTAAACCGAGGACCTTTGGCAGCTGGCGACTTGGATGTCACTAGGGCAGTGAATCTACTCCGGGTTTTAGACCAAACTTTCAAGGAGCTGCCCAAGATTATTTATTTATTTATTTATTTTATTACATTTTTAGACCGCCCTATAGCAATAAGCTCCCAGGGCGGTGTACAGCATAATAAAACAGGTTAAAATACAAGTGGATGTAAATACACAATAAAACATAATTAAAAATTTTCAATTTTAAATTCAAATTTTAAAATTTTTAAAATTTTTAAAATGCCTGGGCGAAGAGGTAGGTCTTTACCTGGCGCAGAAAAGATATCAAAGAAGGCGCCAGGCGTATCTCGTCAGGGAGGGCGTTCCATAGTTCGGGGGCCACCACTGAGAAGGCCCTAGCTCTAGTTATCGTTCTCCGTGCCTCCCTATGCGTTGGGACACGGAGAAGGGCCTTTGATCGATGATATCAAGTCCCAAGTAAAACCTGGAGTGGATTCACTGTCTTCATGACATCCAGGCCACCAACCTCCACTGCAGAGGTGGCCCTCTGTCAGTGGCACTTCAAATACAAAAGTAAATAGCTGACAGCATTCCGTCCTCTCGTGATACCTCACAAGCTCTGTCACTCAAGGCGGCTGTTTCACTCTATGTCCCCATCTGAAAACCTGGAGAACTGTTGCCAGTCAGAGTTGACAATACTGATCTAGATGGTCTGATTCTGCAAAAGACAACTTCCTCTGTTCCTGTGTTGAGGCTGCAGAGCAGCAGCGCAATCTCGCCTGGGAAGGGAAGGGATGTCGTTCAGTGGCAGGTTCAAGCCCTGGCATGTCTCCGTGGGACCGGGAGAGACCCCCGCCAGAACCTCAGGAGAGCTGCTGCCAGTCAGTCGACAGTACTGAGCTACCTGGACCCATGGCCTGGGTCGGTAGAAGGCAGTTTCCTGTGTTCCTTCCTGGAATATTTTTGCTCCATTCTGACAGCGGTGCACAGCTGGGCTCCCCCCTCCCCTTTGTGCTCTTTAATGCACCCTGTATGTGTTTTCAGCAGGTCTCTCACATCAGATGAGGGCCGTCATTGCAGCAGGAGGAGGAGGAGGAGCTGGCCTGATGTGCACCAGCTGGGGAAGGCCCAGCCCTGCAGGGATGTCATTGGGAGAGTTTGTCGCCAGCCCCGTTGATGGGTGGTCTCCTTTCCTCTTTGTTCTCTCCAACATCTGCATTTCCTGGAGACCCCCCCTAAAAACAAAAAACACTGGCAGCCCTTCATTGTTCTCATTCAGTTGGAGGCTCCAAGGGTGCCCCCCCAACATCTTGGACTACAACTCCCATCAGCCCCCAGCCAGCAGCGCATGACTATTGGGGAAGGCTGAATATATTTATCCAGCAGGTCACTACAGTTCTGCAGGAGAGCCTCTCCTTGAAGTCCCTAAAATATCGGCAACGCCTCTCCACAGCAGCTCAGAGCAGGGCCTTCAGTGTGGCTGCTCCGGTTCTGCATTTGAAATACAACAGGCACACACTGACTGCGCTTTCCAGAAGAAACTGAAGACATTTTTCTTACGACAACCCTTCCCAGCTGGATGAAAAGCCTTAGATGTTTCATTGTTGCTCTGTACTGCTTTTTAAAAGTATTTTTAGCTGTTTGTATGGTAGGTCTGTAAACCGCCTTGAGCTATATTGAAAAGGCGACTCATAATGAAATCAGTAAGAGCCGGGGAAAGGCTCAGAGCCACTCACTCTGGTGTGTCTCTTTCAGTGTGGTAGTCCAGCTACTCTTCAGAACACCCACCCATGTGATTTCCAGACACACACACACACACACACACACAAATGCAGATGTGCATGGCTCATACCAAGCCAGATTCTCTCTCACACATGCGCACACCCACCTGTCCTTTCACTTCGCTTAACATTCAGTCTGAGTCCCAGTGGACTCAAAAGCTTGTGCACTATTTGGTGACATTTTTGATCAGTCATGTAATAAAGGGATTTTGGATTTATTTTTTTCCAAAAAAAGTGGCGGGGCGGTTTACAGAGGAAGCAGCCAGAGCACTGGGGCACCTAGCTCCACGGTGCCTGCGCAAGGGAGAGCGAGGCTGTGGCCCTCTGGATGGCATTTGGCTCCATGTCCGATCAGCCTAGCTAACATGGCCGAGGGTCAGAGAGGATGAGAACTGTCATGCGACAACACCTGGAGGTCTACACTGGCGGGCAGCGGCTCTCCAGGGTTTCAGGCAGGGAGTCGATTGCACAGCCCTGCCTGGGGATTGAACCTGGGACCTTCTGCATGCAAGGCAGATGCTCTGCCACTGAGCTACGGCCCTCACCCTGGTTAATCTTCTCACCTTTGCCTAGGACTTGGGCTTGTACAGGTCTACCTCGGGCTCCTTTCCCTTGCCTGTCACAGGCTGACAAGATGCAGCGTTTGGCAACGTCTTTCCAGAGGAAGACTCCAGCAGGGCCCTGCTGCTCCTATCATGGCACAGGGTGGGGGCATCGTCCCCACACAGCATAACTCACAGGGATGATGGGAGTTGTAGTTCAACAACACCTGTGGACCCGAGTTTGAGGAACGCTGGGATGGATCATGTCCTAACATGCATTGAGCAGGGGTGCAGTCGTCCAGGATCACAGAGGGTCATGGACCCCTTCCTTTTTTGGAGAGTAGAGTCCCAGCAGGGTCCCTACATATGAGCCAATCAGCATGAAAGGGGAACATGTTAGTGACTGAGAAGAGTCTTCTCACTTGGCTAACAACATGCTTCCTTGTCCTTTCGTGCTGATTGGAGCCAATCAGAGTGAAAGGAGGGGAGTCAGTCACACCTCTGCTTTCATGCTGATTGGCTCCTAGGGCTAGGAGTGAGCTTCATGGCAAAATACCTTGGTCTCCCAAATCTTAGTCCCATACTTGGCTTCATTTCAGAATTCTTAAAATCAAATTGAGAGCCAGTGTGGTGTAGTGGTTAAGGTGTTGGACTACGGCCTTGGAGACCAGGTTTCGAATCCCCACACAGCCATGAAACTCACTGGGTGGGAAGCAGGCAATGGTAAACCCCCTCTGAATACCGCTTACCATGAAAACCCTATTCGTAGGGTCGCCAAAAGTCGGGATCTACTTGAAGGCAGTCCATTTCATTTAAAATCAAAATGTTTCTGGCAATGTTTGGCCCCCAGAGGGAGAGACACTGAGGGCGGCAGGGGCAGAGTGAAGCCTATGCACATGGTAGTTTTATTCTAGTTCTATAATTCTGTAATTGCAGAAGAGACAGTGAATCCTGGGGGTGTGGCTGTGAGAGGGCTTTGCGTGATGATCACAAAGGAACCCTGCACTCCTGGTTTTGCCACTACGATATTGCTGGTGAGTACCACCAGCTCTCCCCAAACCTGAAGCCCTCCAGATGTTTTGCACTACAACTCCCATCAGCTCGGGTATTGTAGTCCAAAAACTTCTGGAGGGCACCAGGTTGGGGAGATACCAGCATGTCAGATGATGTACAAGACAGAGAACAGACACAGTCCCTGCCCAGAGTGCTTACAGTCATCCTTAGAGAGCATGCTGTGTGTTTATGCCAGACCATTTGTAAACCGAAGTGCCATCCAGTATAAATAAATTACAAAAACCATGCATGGTGTTGTTAAACAAAAATATGATTGTATCTTCTATGCTTTCCAGAGTTCCAGGGGCAAATCTATCTGGGTTTGGCTTCTTTTATGGAGGATCTCAACAGCGCTGGAGACTTAAGATGGCTTGCTAATATTTGCTTCATTTACACATTTATTATGGCTTAAGCTTTTGTAGATTAGGGTCCACTTCATCAGACTCATGCAGCGCACTCCTCAGTTATTGCTACATGTATGTCCCACCATTCCTCCCAGGAGATCAAAGTGGTAAACAGAGTTCTCCCCCTCTTAAATTTATCCTGCCAACAATCCTGTAAAGTAGGTTAGGCCGAGAGATGGTGACTAGCCCAAGAGAGGTTGTGTGTGTGTGTGTGGGTGCACACGCACAGAGGAAATGGTGGAATCAAATTATCATGAAATGTAAAAAAGTACATAGAATCATAGAATAGTAGAGTTGGAAGGGGCCTATAAGGCCATCAAGTCCAACCCCCTGCTCAATGCAGGAATCCAAATCAAAGCATTCCCGACAGATGGCTGTCCAGCTGCCTCTTGAATGCCTCCAGTGTTGGAGAGCCCACCAGCTCTCTAGGTCGTTGGTTCCATTGTCGTATGGCTCTAACAGTTAGGAAGTTTTTCCTGATGTTCAGTTGAAATCTGGCTTCCTGCAACTTGAGCCCATTATTCCGTGTCCTGCACTCTGGGGCGATCGAGAACAGATCCCGGCCCTCCTCTGTGTGGCAACCTTTCATGTACTTGAAGAGTGCTATCATATCTCCCCTCAGTCTTCTCTTCTCCAGGCTAAACGTGCCCACATACAGGATGTGACCATTCAGTTAAAGCTTAAATGTGCGCAGAATATTTATTAACAGCAACTACCAATATTAAATAACACTATGTATAGTTGGCCCATAACAAGAGTTCTCTGGGCTGCCAAGTAAAAAAATGAAAACCATGATATAAAAGTATAAGCATAAAATCTAAACCAAAATAAAACTGGCAAAAGAATAAAAAGCAACAAAAAAGCAGGAAAAAAGCCACAAGAGAAAATATGATATCAGTACAACAGATCTAAAAAGTCCACTCACGCAAAATACTGTGACCATTCAGGACAGCAATAATCCAAGTGGCAGAAATGCAAATATTCTGGCATTGGCATGCTAATTAATTCCTGCAGTGAGGTTAAAAAAAACCTTATTTCAATTCAGGCCACAGAATCAAACATAATTCAGCAGTTTCACACTGGAGTCTTCCTTTGCAGTTCAAGAATGGCCAATTCTTGCAATGTTATCCGACTCTCTGCCCTTTCTGACGTCCAATTTGTCCCCGTTTATTCTTTTGCATAGAGGTTGACCTGCTTGCCCTTGGTAGACAGCAAAGGAGGCATTGGTGGCAGGCACCAGCATAGATCACCTCCAATGGAAAACAGGAGCAAGTGGCCGATCCTGTCATGTTGTGGCTGATGTGCTTTGGTGCCTGAGTGACGATGGGGGCAGAGCTGGCCTCTGGGCATTTTGCAGGGCCTAATGGCCCCAGCAATTGTCACCCTGTTGGTGCTATTGTAGATGAGGGGGCTGTCTGTAAGAAAAGGCAGACCCAGGGCTTGTGGGAAGCACGTCTCATTGTCCAGGGTGATGGGTGTAGATCACCGGTGATATGTTGGAGTGGTTTTAGCTGGGAGCTGAAGGTGACAAGTGACGTTCCATCACTTTAGGTTTGACTCAGAAGAAAAACTGACAGCAGAGCACCACTTGTTATCCTTACGGCAAAACCCATCTAAGGTATCATCAATTTGGCCACTTCCGCAGTTTCCCAGAGGTTTCTTAGCCTTTATTTTAGAGCAGGGGCAGTAGATTTCTGCCACAGGGGTGGGGGGCAGACAAGGATTCTTGCTGCCACTAACGTATTCATCATCAGTAGTTATGTCCTTCAAGGCACCCAAGTCAAGCCACTCAAAGAACCAAGGTGTTCTGGGCCACTTAAGTATGGCCTTCCTTAATCATCGGAGGAGATCGTTTGACCTGCAAAAACAACAACAGCATCACAGCAATAAAATCCCAACAGAAAGCCAGGGATGCCAAAACATAGTAAACCAAAGTTTTTACCGAGCATCACAGTGCTAACAAAAGCTCAGGGATAGAGTCCCACAGGTTAGCAAATGGGCATTGCCACCAGGAATGGCCCCTGCCCTGCCCCTGCCAAACGCACTTCGGAGCAGGCTGGGGAACCTTTTTCTCAGTCCCAGCAGAGACATCTGTGGGGCAGTGAAATCTGCTCCGGGTTTTAGTCTGAACTTTCAAGCAGTTGAAAGCTTTTGGGACAGCTCCTTGAAAGTTCGGACTAAAACCTTGCCGCCACTGAGCCCGAGGGCCACATTCCCATCTGGGCAACCTTTGGGGGGCCACTTGCCAGTGGCCAGCACGGCCAGAGGCAAAAGTGAGTGACGCAGTGAGTGTGAATGCTACCTTTGCACCATAGGCTGGTTTCTACACAGGCTCAGCCACTCCTCTCCATCATCTAAGGAGGCAAGCTATTATCCGAGCTGGGAGGACGCATTTTAGGAGGCGAAAACATTCAGGGCTGCTTTGGAGCAAGGCTGCTGAGAAGAGTTGTCTGGGGAGAGAAGGGGTGTCCTGGGGACAGTCCTAAGCACCAGGCAGAGGGCCTGGGGCCCACAGTTGGCCACTGGGCCAGAGGGTCTCCACCCCTGACCTAGAGGCTTACAAAGTAAGCCGCCTCCGTCCACCATGAGCTCAGGGGGCCGGCTGGGTCACAGGCTCAGAAGCAGCCCTGAAGAAGCCCTGGGCCCAAGCTGCAGTAGGGTTTGAAAGGGGTTGCCATGCCAGGAGGCACCGGGGGCTGTCCACCCCCAGCTGCAGAGCATTCCTCGGCTGAGCCATGTGCCAGCTGGCATCCAAGGGAGCTGGATGCGGAGAGGCCCCGCACAGAAGCAGCAGGGGGAACAGCTGGGAAGGCTGCGATAAAGCCGGAAGTGAGGCTGGGGGGGGGGCAGCTGCAGCACAGGAAACTGCTTCGTACCAAGGCAGACCCTTGGTCCATTGGGCTCAGTAGTGTCTACACTGACTGGCAGCTGCTCTCCAGCGTGTCCGGCAGGGGACATTCCCAGCCCCACCTGGAGATGCCGGCGGGGATTGGCCTTGGGACCTGCTGCGTACCAGGCAGATACCCTGCCACTGAGATGCGGCACTTGCCCTGCAAAAGAGGCCGGGGCTCCTGCACTGTCAACAGCTGTGTGGAAGAGGGGTTTCGGCAGGTGCGGTGTGCATGCCAGGGGCCATGTGCAGGCCTTCAAGTCTCTCTGTCTGGCCCTTGGGGCTTTACACAGGCCACAGCCCCCATCCCCAGGCCACCCCCCTCAGTGGCTAGTGATTTTACATGGCTGGCATGTGTCCTTGAACAGTGATCGATGCCTCTTGCTTGGATGGAAGATGGAGATGAAGTGGGTGCCAGGCCACGGGCACTACCGGAATGTGGCCCCCGGAAGGTTTCCCACAAGGAAATGTGGCCCTGAAGCGGAAAAAGGCTCTCCACCCTCTCCTAGGTCATCTCGTCATTATATTTCGTGCCCAACTTCTTCTGCGAAAGCCAGGCCCCTTGGCAGTCCATGCGCTCTGCCCGACCAGACCCTCTCCCTCCCCCTCCTTTCTGCGGCATCTTCATGTCCTCAGACTTTATAGCCGCACCAGCCAGTCCTGAGGGGGATTTCCTCTTCTGTGGACCAGTATCAAGTCTGGCCTCTGCTGTCCCAATTTATCCTCTGCATCCAGGAGGGCGGAGGTGACTTCTAAAGGCAGGACTTTCGTGCCAACTTCACCACATCGTCTGTTAGCCCATTCGTGGTTAGTTCAGCCCCTGCTTCACCCATTGTTCCCCGCTTCCTTTATCAGGGCTTTTAATGAGGCTCAAGAAGAAGTGTGAGTTGCTCATTAGCGTACCCTCGCTCGGTGGTTAGAACATCTGCTTTGCATGTAGAAGGACCCGGGTTCAATCCCTGGCATCTACAGGTAGGGCTAGGAGAGACCCCAGTCTGGAAGCGCTGGGGAGCTGCTGCCAGTCAGTGTAGACAATACTGAGCTAGATGGACCCATGGTCTGACTTGATATAAGGCAGCTTCCTAATTCCTATTTTTACAAATGTTTCTGTTATTGTTATCATGTGCCTTCAAGTCAATTACGACTTATGGCGACCCTACGAATTGGCGACCTCCAAGAGCATCTGTCATGAACCACCCTGTTCAGATCTTGAAAGTTCAGGTCTGTGGCTTCCTTTATGGAATCAATCCATCTCTTGTTTGGCCTTCCTCTTTTTCTACTCCCTTCTGGTTTCCCCAGCATTATTGTCTTTTTTAGGGAATCATGTCTTCTCATGATGTGTCCAAAGTATGATAACCTTAGTTTCAACATTTTAGCTCCAAGTGATAGTTCTGGTTTAACACCCAATTATTTGTCTTTTTCGCAGTCCATGGTATGCTCAAAGCTCTCCTCCAACACCACATTTCAAATGAGTTGATTTTTCTCTTATCCGCTTTTTTCACTGTCCAACTTTCACATCCATACATAGAGATCAGAAATACCATGGTCTGAATGATCCTGACTTTAGTGTTCAGTGATACATCTTTGGATTTGAGGACCTTTTCTAGTTCTCTCATAGCTGCCCTCCCCAGTCCTAGCCGCCTTCTGATTTCTTGACTATTGTGAAATGTTTCTACCGCTTCTAAATGGGTGAGTTACATTTGCCCTGTGCACACATCCACTGTTTCACCAACATTTCCTAATTAAAGAACTTTCCTCAACTTCCTCCTACTAGATATTAAATATCACCGGGCCTGGCAACCAAGAGGTCTTCTGTATCTTTAAAAGTTGTGCAGGGAGAAGGGAGAATTCCACCTTGTGGTTTTTCCCATTACAGTGTTGCAAGAAAACCTGCACTTGGCTGAATTGTCTCTTCTCTTAAAGATACAGAATCATTCTCAGACCCTGAGCCTGGCAACCCTACTACTGAGCTAGACTGACCAAGCGGCTGACTCTGTATAAGGGCAGCTTCCCAGGTTTGTGTCGCAGGTTCAGATCAGACACTGCCCTACTTTCCGAGCAATGTGGGATGAGGAAAAATGTTGCCGGGTCCTGGGTAGCACAGAACCCATGGGCAACCCATGGCATGGGGCTACACCCCACTGGAGTAAGAAATGGACAGCACTGGTGCCCGTGGGGCGCCCAGGAAGCAAAACCCCAATTGCGTGACCTGGAGAAGCAATTCTCAGGGGGCATCTGCTCTTCTGTTATACTTCAGAAACATTTAAATCAGCAGAGAACCGAGTTGAAATGGTTGCCTGCTAGGAATCCCCACACAGCCATGAAGCGCACTGGGTGACCTTGGGCACTGCCTCTCAGCCTCAGAGGGAGGCAGTGGTAAACCCCCTCTGAATACCACTTACCATGAAAACCCTCTTCATAGGGTCGCCGTAAGCCTGATCGACTTGAAGGCAGGCCCTTTACCTTTCTATTTCTGAACAATGGGAGACCTCTGGTGGCTGAAACGAGACCTACGTGAGGGCAACCTCCCCCTCTAAAGCAGGGTGCTGCTTCCACTCTGGTGATTCCTCCAGATGACCAGCTTGTTATCATCATTCTTTACTGCGGTCAGCGACCCAACAAACGGATAAAATTTACAAGAATGCATCAATTAAAATAAAATTCACACTCAAATACTAGAGTGGCACTAAATCAACTGCAAGAGAGGTTAAGAGTAAATGAGGGTCATTTGCTCTGAGCCGCATTAAAATATTTAGCCACAGCAATCAAATGGGGACTATCATTGCCGGCTAGCAACCATGTCATCCACTGCTCTAGGGATCTGTGAGGGTGCTTTTGTATGAGGGGAGTAATATATCGGTCCCTTTCCTCAGCGTATAACGGGCAATCCAAGAGAACATGGGAAAGTGTTTCTACATGTCCTTCTTTACACAGACAAAGGCGTTGTGCTAGTGGAATCCCCTTAAATCTGCCCTCCAGTAGGACTGACTCTAGGCAGTTGAAACGGGCCTTAGAGAAGGCTGCTCTGTATTTAGGATTCGTTAAGATGTCTAAATAGGGAGCATGTTTTGGAAAGTTAACATTCAGATTGTGTTGGAGGGGGGAGCAGACTTTAGCTGCAGCTTGCATTGTGGATTGACTGTCGATGTCCTTAAGCCGGGACCTGATAATCTGCCTAGCTTTACTGGGATCTTGGGAGGCGAGAAATTCTATGGATAGGCCTAGATAAGGAAGCTTTTCTAGAAAGCAGTTCATCCAGGTGGGGAGGTACCGATCTTCCCCAAGGAGCGACAGGAAGCCTGACAGTAATTTGGATCCAGAGATTGAAGGCAAGGGACCAAGCTCGGCATTCGACCGAGCTGGATCCCGCCTCTACTCTCAAAACAGCATTTGGCACACAATTAGGGACTCCAAAGATCCGTCGGAGAAAGTAAGACAATACTGATTCAACCGAAGGATTGAAAGCATGTACCCAAAGTTGGACACCATACAGTAATTGGGGTAGTATTTTAGCTCTAAACACCTGGATGGCTGCCGGTATGTATTGTCCCCCATTTTTATAGAAGTAGCGTATAATACTCTTCATCGCTGTCCGTGCCGTCGCAACTGACACACGTATGTGTGGCACCCAGGAAAGGGAGGAATGAAATACAATGCCTAGATATTTATAGGATCTAACTTGCTCAATAATATGTCCGTTGATTTTCCATACAGGGGTTAAAGAGGATTTTGCAAATGCTAGGATTTTGGTTTTGGAGAAATTAATTGTGAGGGAATTCTCTGAGCAGTAGGTCATGAAAATCCTAATCAGGCGTTTAAGGCCAACTGTAGAAAAAGAGAGCAGAGCCGCATCATCCGCATAGAGCAGTATGGGACAGCTCTTTCCTCCAATTTTGGGCGGGTATAGGTCCGGCGAGAGGCATTTGGGAGCCAAATCATTCTGAAAAAAATTGAAGAGGAGAGGGGCCAGCACACATCCCTGTCTGACCCCTCTTGACGTAGTAATTGAATTGGAGAGGTCTCCCTTAGGGCCGCAGCGGACCGGAGGGAAGTATTCAAATGCAAATTGCGTATCAAAAACAGCAGCCTCCTGTCAATAGATGTTTTAGCCAATTTGGCCCACAGAATATCCCTCGGAATAGAATCGAACCCCGACTTCAAATCAATGAAGGCAACGTATAGGCCACTCCCCACCTGGTTTCTGTATTTTTCGGCTAGGTGATTTAATACCTGGTGGACCGCCTCTCCCAATATGAACCTACCCGGACACTGCGCTCAACATCTAAGGCCCTCCTCCGAGTGCCATCCCATCGAGAAGCTCAGAGGGTGGTGACTAGAACCAGGGCCTTTTCTGTGGTGGCCCCCGAACTGTGGAACAGCCTTCCCGATGAGGTGCGCCTGGCGCCGACGCTACTATCTTTTCGGCGCCAGGTGAAAACCTTTTTATACTCCCAGGCATTTTAAAGTGTGTTTTAATGGTATTTTCATCATTATTTGTATTTTTGGATGCTGTTTGGTTCTTTATTGTTTGTTTGTTTTGTTTTCTTGATTTATTGTATTTATTGTATTTATATATTGCTTGTTTTTTATCTTTTTGTACACCGCCCAGAGAGCCTTCGGGCTTAGGGCGGTATATAAATTAAATTAATTAATTAATTAAATAAATAAATAGAAGGCAGTGGTCCATTACCGAACTGCCGCTCCTGAAGCCTGTCTGTTCCCATCCCATCACGTTTTCCTCCTCCATCCAGTTGGACAGTTTCCTCTTAAGGTAAGTGGCGTAAAGCTTGCCAATCACCGAAAGTAGGCTAATAGGTCTATAGCTGGCGGGCTCATTCCTAGGTCCTTTCTTATAGATGGGAACAACAATGGCTTCCTTCCAAGACTGTGGGAAGTGTCCTTTGTTATTAATCAAGGTGAAAAGGTTGGCCAAAATGGGTGCCCACTGGTCCGGATGTGATTTTAAAATCTCTGGGGGAAGATTGTCACCACCAGGTGCTTTAGCCGGTCTTAGATTTTTGATCAAGTCAATTATTTCTGTCTGTGAGACCGGTGGCCATGTAGAAAGAGGTTCATAATTATCTGCTGGAGGGAGCACTGGGAGGGGATGCTGCAGATCTTTTTGGTAGTCCGCAAAATGTTGCTCCCAAACACTGGGGAGGATATTACAAGGGGCTGAATTGAAGGGTCTGGTAGCGCCATTGACTAATGACCAAAACCTTTTGGGATTTTTATCTTGGGCTGCTTGTCTCAGGGATTCCCACTCTTTGTGTAGCGCTAGCCGTTTTTTCGTAACTATAAGAGCCTTATAGTCCCGCTTGGTCGTGTAATAAGCCTCAGGCAAGGCTTTGGCATTTTGGTGGCGATAACGAATATATATCTTTTTTAGTTGTCTCTTTAGGTCTAAACATTCTTGGTCATACCATCTGTGTGGGCCTGAGTGGGCATTTACTCGTCTAGGAGTGTTATTAGGTACTAATAATGGTTGAAATATCTCAACCAAGGAATCAAATATATTTAGTGTTTGGGGAAGATTGGGGGAGTTCTCAAGAGACTCCTGTAAGGTCTTCGCCAGGGGAGATGTTATAAATTCCGCTATTTTGGAGGCAACTGTCTGAGTCCATATAGGGCGTTTATATTGGAGCAAGTGGTTGACAGCCTGATTACATTTTGCCACTAGCCGGCCATTCGTCTTTAATCGCAATGAGAGAGATAGAGGAAGGTGATCACTGTCTAGTCTATTGCCAACTGAAAAGTTCATTATTGAATTCAGAAGATGGTGCGAAATGATCGCATAATCGATCATACTACTTCCTCTATTTGAAATGTATGTATATTCCGCACAGGCATCAAGGGGGCTTAGGCCATTAAGGATGGTGAGATTATGACTGCCGGTAATGCGAGTCAGACATATACCCGGATAGTTAATGCTGTGATCTTTGGAGGTTCTCTCTGGCTCAGGAACTAGATGTGCGTTAACTTCACCCCCCATAGGTTAGAAGCCAAGAGGGTCTCATTGTTCTGGCCAATCCTAGCATTAAAATCCCCCAGGATAATTACCAGGGCTTTGGGAAATCGTGCCTCCAGCTCTGTAAGGAAATGATATAGGTCCTCACATATTTGCTCTTTAGATGCCTTAGAGGTGGCTGGGGGAATATAAACATTAATTAGTAAGAAAGATAGCGTGTCAAAGGTCAAATGGACAGCCATGGCCAAATTGTGGCAAGATGGGATCCTGTTACAATGGGCATTTAATGCTGTGGAGATCAGGATTGCTAACCCTCCTTTAGGACGTCCCTTAGATAGAATTGGTTGTGGGACTGCAGGTAAGGATATAGAGTTAAAGCCATCAATATTTAGGTCGTTGGTATGCCAAGTCTCCTGTAAGCAGATTACATCCTGGTGTTTTAAGAAGTTGATAAAGTCTGGGACATTTTGTTTAGCAGGCCAGCCAGCTATGTTCCAGGACAGCATCCGTAATATACGAACGGTCAACGGTGAGGTGTTAGATTTACATGTAGGGTAAGTTGCCTGTAGTGTGGGTAGGTTATGCTGGGAGGGTCAGTGACCAGCTTATTGAGTATTCGTCCTGATTTGCTTGCACAATGCTTATGCAGTGGTTAGGTTATGGCCACATTCACAGCAGACATTTATTCCACTGTCATTCCACTTTAAACAGCCATGGCTTCCTCCAAAGAATTCTGAGAACTGTCATTTGCCAAGGGTGATGAGAGTTGTTTGGAGACCCCCATTCTTCTCAGAAAAGCTACCATTCCCACAGTGGTTTAATAGCCTGTCCCTCTTCCCAGAGAACTCTGAGAATTGTACCTGTATGAGGGGAATAGGGATCTCCTAACCAGAGCTTGGCAAAGTTACTTTTTTGAACTACAATTCCCATCACCCTAATCCAGTGGCCATGCTGGCTGAGGCTGATGGGAGTTGTAGTTCAGAAAAAGTAACTTTTCCAAGCTCTGCTCCTAACAACTCTCGGCACCCTTCACAGACTACAGTTTTCAGGATTCTGTGGGGGAAGCCATGACTGTTTTAAAGTCATGGATCCCCTCCCCCCCCAAAAAAGAATTTCCGTTTTGGGGGAGTGGACTGACACCTGCTTTGCACACACAGAAAGTCCCAAATGCTGTCTCTTAGCCTCTCCATCTCCAAAGGTGCTTCCGGAGACAATTTGTTTATTAAGTGTCCATCCTAATCAGTTTGCAGAGAGAAGAGATGCTGTTGGCTATTTTAGCTTTGATGTTTTGCGGGGAGGTTAGATGCCATTGCATCAAGAGGCAAAGGTTATCCCACACTTTCCGTCACTTTCCTTACTGCAAACAATCCAATCTTTTGGGGAAGTGAGTTTAATGTGCAAGGCCTCCCAATCAGCTATACTTTTCCAACCTGAATTTGTGGTTTGTGATTGAATCCCAGTTGAAGATAGCGACAATCTGGAAGCCCTTTAAGTAAGGAATAGTGGGTACTGGGCACCTGGGAATGGTTGCCTGATTATCTTGGAGTGCTCCTGCCAGTCAGGGAAAACAATCCTGGTCTAGACACAGAAGATGCTTGACCTGGTACACAGCAGGTCCATCTTATGGTTTGGTTTGTTTCAGTTGCTGGGTTATAGCAATTTTTTGAGCCTTGAGAATAAACATAGCACCATCCTTGGAGGTCTGAATTAATGGAAAGCAAATGTATCACACAGGGTTTTAGTCGTATTTCCCCAGCGAGGCTCTGAGACTGGCAGTAACTAACCCAGGGGGGAAATGGTTAAATAGAAAAAAAGGGGAAAGTTTGGGTGCTAGGTGAGGAAAATTTATTTATTTATTACATTTGTATACCGCCCCATAGCCGAAGCTTTCTGGGTGGTTTACAACAATTAAAACATTAAAAACAAATATACAAATTTAAAAACACATTTAAAAAAAAAACAATTCAGAAACACATGCTAAAATGCCTGGGAGAAGAGGAAAGTGTTAACCTGGCACCGAAAAGATAACAGTGTTGGCGCCAGGTGCACCTCGTCAGGTACATCATTCCATAATTTGGGGGCCACCACTGAGAAGGCCCTCTCCCGTGTTGCTGTCCTCCGAAGCTCGGAGTAGGCACCCGGAAGAGGGCCTTGGATGTTGAGCGTAATGTACGGGAGGGATGATCTGGGTCCTCCTGTGTGCCTATGCAGTCCTCTAACCTGCACCACCCTCCTAGGCAATCAGCACGGCTATTGGGGTTGGGTCCTGCTATCATCACCTTGAGCTGCGCTCTGAGTGACCTCTTGCTTTCTCCAGAATCATTGTGTCCATTGGATCAGATCTTAAGCTGCGGAGGCCACTATGATAAGTATGTCAGGACAGTTTGGGATCCGTTTGCAGGGAAGGGCAGTGCAAAATTATATTTTATTAAGAGTAACATGAAATTGCAGAAAGGCTGCATATTATCTACCTATCACATATATTTAAAAGGAAAAAGATCTAACACGATCCAAGATAATTTTAATTCTACTCCCTCAGTGTCGAAGTCCCGCTCGCTTCTGCCTAAAGCCCTCAGGGCTAGCAGCCAGTGGAAGAGGCTGGTGGCTCCAGTGTCAGCGGAGTAGTGGATCTGCTCTGGGTTTACGTCCGAACTTTAAAGGAACTGTCCAAGGTGCCACCGGCATTGAAGCCACCAGCCTCCACGGCTAGTAGCAGGCACACGCATATTGGCTGGAGATCGACAAACCTGCTGGTTGCAGTTCCTCTCAGTTCCTCATTTTTCCAATCTTGAATTCAGTTTGCCTCCACATCCATGTACCTTTTTTTTTTTACACCATTTTCATGTGAATATATGCATTTCCGTATGCATTTTTGCCTAGCGTATATATTTTTGCAAGCTGTTTCCCCCTGGTCAAACACACTTTTGTACATTATTTTCACCAACATATGCATTGCTGTACACATTGTTGGGTTGGAAGACGGTGTTGCAAAATCTGGAGAAGAGTGACTGTCAAACAAGATGAATGTTTTGGGTTGCTTATTGGTTTGGAAAGTGTGAATTTGGTAGATTCACGTTAAAAGGGAAACCCAATGAATTTCTCCCCCACCTGCTTTGCTTCCCACCCCGCAGAGGGATGCAGCTCCCTGGCACAGTTCCACTGGGTGGCTGGTGAGAGACCGATCCAGCTTACCATTATTTTATTATTATTATTAAAAGAAGAAGAAGAAACACCAAGAAGAAACACCAAAGCTCTTATGTGTTAACCACAAAAAGACATCACCTATTGGTGCATCCATCATGGTGTACAAATGTGGTGGACTCACAGCCAGCCAGCAATGTGGGGAACACAGCAAAGTACCTTCATCACAAGGATGACGCCCTTGAAGCCCCCCAGGTGCTATGGGACTGCAGCACTCATCACTCCTGACCATTAGGCATGCTGGCTGCTGGGAGCTGGAGTCCAGCCATATCTGGAAGGCCACCATTTCCCCATCCCTAGGATGAACTCAAAAGTCACAAAAGCGGAGGCAGGGGTGGGAAGGGAGAGAGACAAAGAGTCTTGTGGCGCTGTGAAGACAAACGGCATGTCCACACTGCGTGATAATGTGCATTTGGGGCTTGAAGCAAGCAGCTTTTTGGGGTGCTCTGCACAGGACATCATCCCCGTGTCGTCCTTGTCCCACACTATTTGTCAATCTAAAGTGCATTCTCCTGGAACAGATATCATCCATTTTGTGCCTAGAGCAGTAGTGTAGTGGCAAGTTCAGAAGTGCAGGGTCCCTTCATGACAGCCACAGCCAAACCCCTCCCTCTTCTTTTGCTGCCGAGTTGAGAATGAGATTCTTGTTAATGCCTTCTCCCACAACAACAGACATCCCTAGGAGCCAATAAGCACAAAACAGGAGTGTTAGCTGCTGAAAAGAGTCTTCTCGGCGGCTGACTCACCCCCTTTCACTCTGTTTGGCTCCAATCAGCAGGAAAGGACAAGGAAGCATGTTAGAAGACTCTTCTCAGTGGCCAACACACTCCCCTTTCACACTGATTGTCTCATGGGATGCTGAAGACACAGGGACCCTGCTAGGACCCTGCTCCCGAAAAAGTAAGAGGTCTAAGATCCCCTGGGATCCTGGACAACTACACCACTGGCTGAGAGTGCCCTTCTCCAGGGCTTGCTGCCTACATGTGTCCACAGAGAGCTCTTCTTCAGGTCCTATTGGGGCAAACTGACCTTGCAGGGCTGTGCCACTCCCCCTCCAACTTGTCCAGGTCGGAACAGGCAAAACAGGAAGCGGGACAGTCGCTTAGTCACCTCCTTGTATATCAGTATGTCAACACACCAGTTTCCAGCCCTTCTCTTTCGAAAGGCGGCAAAAACTAAATAATTTAAAAGGTCCGTGGAAACACTGTGACTTGGGGAGCCGAGTTTGAAAACACATCCATCTGTGTGTAAAGGCGACATGGATAGTAGCTGCTGCTTTAGATGACGTTATTGCACAAAGGTGTGTACAATTGCAAATCACTGTGAAATAAGGACTCCTGTGTGTTTCAACGGCTGCACGTGTGCACAGAGGCTAACACATTTGTTTTGATGGCCTTCATTTGGCAGACTAGCTCCCACTTCATCAGAGCTCTAGTTCACGAAAGCTTCTGCTAGAACAGTGTTCAGTGGGACTTACTACCAGGTATGCATGCATCAGATTGCATCCTAAGGGGCGTATGCATTGCTTCAGTGTGTTTTGGGTTACTGTTGATGACAAAGTTGTTGCAAAGGAGGGAGGGAGTGTTGGGGTTCCACAGTGCTGTTCCTTTGGCTTGATCTTAAGCAAAAAAGGTGAGCCTTTGGCCTGAACCAACAGGGCAATTCTTACATTCTTAAAAAGAGAGAGAAGACAAAAGCAAGGGGAGAGAATAAGATGTTTCTGCACATGATGAAAAAGCTGAAGTCTGCAGTTTTGCAGCAGTCTTCAGAGGGAGTGCGAAGGGAGCATTTTGCAGAACTAATTAGTTTAGGATTAGATTGTGCCGGGTGCAAAAAGATCTCGGTTTGCCGCAAGGAATGCTGGGACCCAGAAACAATGGCTGCTCTCCTCTTGAAAATATAAAAATCTCTGGCCCTAATCAGAACTTCCAGGTCCCAATTCCCCCCCCCCCCGCCTTCCTGTATTGAATTGTAGCTTGCAAGCTCCTCAGGGCAGAGACCTGTCCCCTGATGGCACTATATAAATAATAAATGGCCAATATAATAAAGTGTTGCGGTCATTTAATATGAGCAAAGTGGAGATTAATTTTAGACAGTGCACTCTACTTATGAACTCAACAGAAAACAAATGGGGTGGCATTTCTAAGTCATGCTCCAGTCCTGGAGGGCTTGTTGCTGTTTCCCCTTTAGACAGAAGCCCAACCTCTTCTTCCCTCCACTCTCCTGCACGGATTCTGCGGGAAATGGAAGAAGAATTGCTGTGCTGCAGCGCCATCTCGTGGCCACGAATGGTCGAGAGAATTCAGCTGATGAAACCAGGAGGTGAGACACCTGCCTGGGAATATTAGAAGTTGCTTTATACTGACTCAAGCCATTGGCCCATCTAGCTCAGTATTGTCGACACTGACCGGCAGCTGCTCTCCAAGGTTTCCATAAGGGGTTTCCTCCAGCACTACCTTAAACTGCTGGGATTGAACCAGGGATCTTCTGCATACAACACTCTTCCCTCTTCTCGCTCGTCCCAGAGCGCAGAACACAGAATAATGGGCTCAAGTTGCAGGAAGCCAGATTTCGGCTGAACATCAGGAAAAACTCCCAACTGTTATGAGCGGTACGACAATGGAACCAATGATCTAGGGAGGTGGTGGGCTCTCCACCACTGGAGGCCTTCAAGAGGCAGCTGGACAGGCACCTGTTGGGTATGCCTTAAGTTGGATTCCTGCATCAAGCAGGGGGTTGGACTCGATGGCCTTACAGGCCCCTTCCAACTCTGCTATTCTCTGATTCTATCACAACACCTACAGCCCTTCCTCTAACTTGTGACTATTAAGTGGTGGGAGGGGATGATGCCCTCTTCACATGGACAAAGGCATGTCTTCCTTTATTATTGCTTTATTTATTTATTTTTATTTATTTATTTAATTAAGCTTATATACCGCCCGACTAGCAACAGCTCTCTGGGCGGTGAACATTAAAAATACAATAAAAATAACACAAAACTGTACACAAAACTGTACAGTCTAAAATCAAAATATAATAATTTAGAATTAACAGGAATTAAAATGCCTCAGAGAAGAGAAAGGTTTTAACCTGGCGCCGAAAAGATGATAGTGTCGGCGCCAGGCGCACCTCCTCGGGGAGACCATTCCATAGTTCGGGGGCCACCACTGAGAAGGCCCTAGATCTTGTCACCACTCTCCGGGCTTCCCTATGAGTCGGAACCCGGAGGAGGGCCTTCGTAGTAGACCGTAGTGTACGGGCCGGTTCATATCGGGAGAGGCGTTCCGACAGATATCGTGGTCCCGCGCCGTATAAGGCTTTATAGGTAAGTACCAACACTTTGAATCTGGCCCGGAAGCATATTGGAAGCCAGTGCAACCGGGCTAGCACAGGTGTTATATGCTCAGACCGCTTAGTTCTTGTTAGCAGTCTGGCCGCCGCATTTTGCACTAGCTGTAGCTTTCGAATCGTCTTCAAAGGTAGCCCTACGTAAAGCGCATTGCAGTAGTCCAGACGCGAGGTTACCATAGCATGTACCACTGATGTGAGGTCCTCCTTACTCAGATAGGGACGTAGCTGGGCTACCAACCGAAGTTGGTAGAACGCATTCCGGGCCACCGAGGCTACATGAGCCTCAAGTGTGAGGGAAGAGTCTAAGATGACTCCCAGACTACGCACCTGTTCCTTTAGGGGGAGTGTAACCCCATCCAGGACAGGGTATATATCCACCATCCGATCAGAGAAACCATCCACCAACAGCATCTCAGTCTTGTCAGGATTGAGTCTCAGTTTGTTGGTTCTCATCCAGTCCATTGTCGCAGCCAGGCAACGGTTCAGCACGTCGACTGCCTCACCTGAAGAAGATGTAAAGGAGAAGTAGAGCTGCGTGTCATCAGCATACTGATGACAACGCACTCCAAAACTCCTGATGACCGCCCCCAGCGGCTTCATATAAATGTTAAAAAGCATGGGAGACAGAACCGAACCCTGCAGGACCCCACATTGGAGAACCCACGGTGTCGAGCAATGTTCCCCAAGCACTATCTTCTGGAGACGACCCGCTAAGTAGGAGCGGAACCACTGCCAAGCAGTGCCTCCAACTCCCAATTCCGCAAGCCTCTCCAGAAGGATACCATGGTCAATGGTATCAAAAGCCGCTGAGAGGTCAAGGAGAATCAACAGAGTTACACTCCCTCTGTCTCTCTCCCGACATAGGTCATCAAACAGGGCGACCAAGGCAGTCTCAGTGCCAAAACCAGGCCTGAACCCCGATTGAAATGGATCTAGATAATCGGTTTCATCCAATAGCACCTGGAGCTGGTCAGCAACCACACGTTCCAGGATCTTGCCCAGGAACGGAACATTGGCTACTGGTCTGTAGCTGCTGACATCCTCTGGGTCCAAGGAAGGTTTTTTCAGGAGTGGTCTCACTGCCGCCTCTTTCAGACAGCCAGGGACCACTCCCTCTCGTAAAGAGGCATTAATCACTTCCTTGGCCCAGCCAACTGTTCCTTCCTTGCTAGTTTTAATTAGCCAAGAGGGGCAAGGATCCAGTACCGAAGTGGTCGCACGAACCTGTCCAAGCACCTTGTCCACGTCCTCGAGCTGAACCAGCTTTATACTTTTTGGAGTTGGGTCATGGGGTTGAAAGCAGTTACGGAGGAAATGTTGCCACCTTAAAAAAAAAAACTGTCAGGCCATGCCCCTCTACCTTTGAGACCAGCCAGGCATGCGGTAATCTCTCAGTAGTAGCACAGAAAAGAAGCAAAGTAAGAACACCAACAAACATACAAAAATGTAATTCTCCATCTTTGGAGATGGCAGGTGTTGCCACCACTCACCATATGCTCAGAGGCACATGTTACCAAATTCTTCCAAGCTACACAGGAAGTGTATTGGACTGTGAAAGACTAACCCAAATTGTGTTTGCATTTTGACAAATTTGTAGGTCAGTACAATATCTCAGAGAGGAGGTCAGGTCTCCTGCTCCCCTGGTGCATTTCCCTGCTTTTAAAAGTTTGATAGAAATATCTATTGGCTGTAGGTACGTTCTTAAACCGCAAGGTTTTTTGCCTATTAGTGAATTATTTATGGTGAACATTTCTATACCATGTAAAAGGCCCCCAAAAGGGAAAAGAGTGGTCTTAAAACTACTGTAAAAAACAAACTTGACAGACCACCACAGTGGGACTTGGCTTTGTGCCGTCCGCTGCATGAACATTCCGCTAGCCTTTTGGAAAGTTCAAGTGGAGGTGTCCACAGACTTAGCCTGAGCGTGGTCACCACCCATTGCTTCCAACGGCCACTGAGGCTTAGCTTTCTCAGTCCTTGCTCCATAGTCAATAGAAACATTGGAGGCTGCCTTATACCAAGTCAGACTACTGGTCCATTTAGTCAGTATTAGCTACACTGACTGACAGCATCTCTCCAGAGTTTCAGAGCAAAGTCCCCCCAGACCTCCCTGGAGATGCCATTGGGGACTAAACTCGAGACCTTTTGCATGTGAGGCAGATGCTCTGCCACTGAGCTATGGTCCTTCCCCTTTTCTGTGCCCCAGTGAGGGGGAGTTACAGGGGAAGAGGTTACTAGCCATGATGGCAATGGTTTACCTCCACTCTCAGCAGCAGTGAATGCCTCTGAAAGCCATCCATTGATGGAAACCATAAGAGAGAGTGCTGTTGCGCTCAGGTCCTGCTTGTGGGCTTCTGGTTGGCCACTGTGAGAGGAGGATGCTGGACTAGATGCCCCCCTTTGGCCGGATCCAGCTACTTCTTTTAAGCCACAGGTGAGATGGGTGTAGATGTTCATAGCAAGCCGTCCCCTCCAAGGCTGGCTTCAGGTTTGAGGGCCCCACAGCAAGATGCAGTGTCTGAAAGCAACCCTGCTTTGGGGCATTGTTCCCTGGGCAGCCCCCCAGGGACGCCCACAGCAGTTGACTCTGTAGAGACTCTGAAGCTCAGCAGTTGCCAAAGATGTGGTGTGCTGAACCTGGGCCTGCTATCCTCCAACGCAGGGCACAAGATGCAACCGGGTGCCATTGTGGAAGAGTCACTCTCTGACTACTTGTGTGGCTGGCGGTTGTTTTTTTAATGTGCTATTCCTTCTGTAAAGTTCATTGGACACCGTCTGTGATGGTTTCCACAAATGTGAGGGGGCGTTCCATCAGGCTGCAGCAGAGGGAGACAAGAGGAGGCAAGCTGGGCTTCTTCCATCGGCTCTCATGAAGGACTAGCAACTTTCTCCTTGAATTGTTCCGTCTTTTCCAGCTGGTCACACGAGAACTTTGTAGCTAAGAACTGGTGCCTGGATTTGCTTTTTCTCCTCCCTCCCCATGCCTTTTTCCTTTTGTGCCCTTTCTTTTGAGATGGTAAGCCTGAAGGCGGGGACTGTCTCACTTTTCATTGGGCCAGAGTCCATGTTATCAAATACATGGAATGTCACCCTGAGCTGGAAGGGGCGTCTGCGTGTATATATAAATGTACATGTGTGTGAACGAAATAAAAGTTAGCAGTGAGGTCAGAGAGAAATGAAACACATGAAATATAGACTGTGATCATTCCATTAAAGCTTAGGTGTATGCAGAATAATTGCAGTGGCCCTTCACAAAGCATTGTTGATAAAGATCCTGGCATTAGTGAGCTAATTAACACCTTGAGTGGGATAAATACCGGAAATCTGGCCTCGAGCCACAAGTGTTTTTATGCCACTCCAGCCGTAAATTAACTTGGCAGGATCTTCGTCAACCCTCCTTTGCAAATGCTCAGAAGCCACAGTATAGAAAGCAGTTCAATAAAAGCTCCTGGACCCAAGCAACCCTAAATAACAATATCAATATTAACATCGATTCATTACAACCCTTTCATCACATCTTAGCTAATAAAGTAATTAACTTACGACTGCAAAATCTCAATATACAGAACTACACAGAAGAGGAATTCAAGTTCCTCCTCTGCAGCTCAGGTGGGTGGGTGGGGTGCATAAATAGGTTTCCAGAGGCAGAGCTGGGTTGGTCTGTTGCAGTAATAACAACAACTTTAATTGCTGTAAACCGTCCAGAGAGCTTCGGCTATGGGGCGGTATATAAATGTAATAAATAAATAAATAAAACTTGATGGATTCTCCTTGCTCTGGCAAGTAAATGAAGTGACAATGAGGCTTTTGAGTTTATTTGTGACAGATTAGCAAAGAGGAATGCAGAGAATGAGAAAAATAGCCAAGCAGAGGCTGGTTACTGCTTTCCTTTTCTTTGGTGGGGTTCCTACTTCAAGCTAGCAGTTTAAATGGTAAGACTACTTTGCAAGATTGTCTTGCTGAAGACCTTTTGTTAGAGCTCAGTGTGCTTTACAAGTGGAACCTCTGCAGTCAGAAGTAAGCTCCAAAATGAATTCAATGGCCCTTACACCCAGAGAACAATATGCAGGATATCCTGATCCTGATAAATTGTGTGTTGTGCTACGTACTGTTGCTCTCTGGTGTGTATATGTATAGTAATGGATTAATACACCTGCCTGCATTTTTGTGCAGGCCCTCTCTGTGGCCACTTCAACCACAATGCTGCACTTTGAAAACCGCTTTCCTCTGAGCATGGCATGGGTGTGTGTGAGGAGAGCCCTGGATGCAGGTGGCAGGATGTGGAGGGGAAAGGCAGCAGGTGGGAATAACTGCAACCTGCTTCAGGTGATGTGGTGTTGTACTCACTCCGCTGGGACAAAGAGACAAAGTTGTATCAGATAAATGTGCTGAGGCCCCGTCTGCACTCTGTCTGTAAAGCAGTAAATTACAACCGTCCTGGCTTCCCCCACAGGATCACGGGAACTGACAGTTGCCAGGAGACCCCTATTCCCCTCACAGAGCTACAATTCCCAGAGTTCAGAAGGAGGATTGTTTCTTAAACCACTCTGGAAATTGTAACTCCACGAGGGGAACAGGACTCTCAGTTCTCAGCACCCTTGACAAACGACACTTACCGGGATTCTTTGGGAGGATCATGCCACTTTAATGGTAGTGCTTTAATTGTACAGTCTAGATGGGGCCTAGGCTGAGTTGCAGCCAGGCAGAGGAACTAGCGGCTTGTGCCAAGCTTCGCAGAAAAGATGGATTTCTGAGGAGGATTTTATTATTTATTTATTGCATTTATATACCGCCTCATAGCTGAAGCTTTCTGAGTGGTTTACAACAATTAAAAACATTAAAAACAAGTATACAAATTTAAACCATACCAAATTAAAACCCGTAAAAACCGATAGGCAAGTTAAAACACATGCTATTCAAATGCTGTTTAAAAAATGTCTGGGAGAAGAGGAAAGTCTTGACCTGGCGCCGAAAAAATAACAGTGTTGGCGCCAGGCACACCTTGTCAGGGAAATCATTCCATAATTTGGGGGCCACCACTGAGAAGGCCCTCTCCCTTGTTGCCAGACTCCCAGCTTCCCTCCGAGTAGGCACCCGGAGGAGGGCCTTTGATCTTGAACGTGGTGTACGGGTGGGTTCTAGAGAAGCGTTCCATCAGGTATTGTGGTCCCAAGCCGTGTAAGGCTTTATAGGTTAAAACCAGCACCTTGAATCGAGCTCGGAAACATACAGGCAGCCAATGCAAGCGGGCCAGAATCGGTTTTATATGTTTGGACCGTCTGGTCCCTGTTACCGATCTGGCTGCTGCATTTTGCACAAGCTGCAGTTTCCAAACCGTCTTCAAAGGCAGCCCAACATACAGCGTATTGCAGTAATCTAGCTTGCAGGTTACCAGAGCATGGACAACTGAAGCCAGGTTATCCCTGTCCAGATAGGGGTGTAGCTGGGCCACCAACCGGAGTTGGTAGAAGGCACTCCATGCCACTGAGGCTACCTGAGCCTCAAGTGACAGAGAGAGTTCTAGGAGAACCCCCAAGCTATAAACCTGCTCCTTCAGGGGGAGTGTAACCCCATCCAGGACAGGTTGGACATCCACCATCCGATCAGAACCACCCACTAACAGCATCTCAGTCTTGTCTCGATTGAGCCTCAGTTTATTAGCCCTCTTCCAGTCTATTGTCGCAGCCAGGCACTGGTTCAGCACATTGACAGCCTCCCCTGAAGAAGATGAAAAGGAGAAATAGAGCTGTGTGTCATCAGCATACTGATGGCAACGCACTCCAAAGCTCCGGATGACCTCACCCAACAGTTTCATGTACATGTTGAACAGCATGGGGGACAGAACTGATCCCTGCGGAACCCCATACTGGAGAGTCCAGGGTGCCCAGCAATGTTCCCCAAGCATCACCTTCTGGAGCCGACCCGTCAAGTAGGAGTGGAGCCATTGCCATGCAGTCGCTCCCACTCCCAACTCAGCCAGTCTCCCCAGAAGGATA
The DNA here is from genome assembly GCF_030035675.1 of Rhineura floridana. Taxonomy (NCBI): domain Eukaryota; kingdom Metazoa; phylum Chordata; class Lepidosauria; order Squamata; family Rhineuridae; genus Rhineura; species Rhineura floridana. Next base: position 147,962,617 of record NC_084486.1, on the reverse strand, counting down.
CCGTGGTCGATGGTATCGAAAGCCGCTGAGATAACAAGGAGAATCAACAGAGTCACACTCCCCCTGTCTCTCTCCTGACAAAGGTCATCATACAGGGTGACCAAGGCTGTTTCTGTGCCAAAACCAGGCCTGAAACCCAACTGAAATTGATCCAGATAATCGGTCTCATCCAAGAGTGTCTGGAGCTGGCTTGCCACCACTTGTTCAAGGACCTTGCCCAGGAATGGAACATTTGCCACCAGCCTATAGTTATTAAGATTTGCTGGGTCCAGGGAGGGTCTCTTCAGGAGTGGTCTCACTACCACCTCTTTCAGGCAGCCAGGGACCACCCCCTCTCACAGAGAAGCATTACTCACTTCCCTGGCCCAGCCGGCTGTTCCATCCCTGCTAGTTTATTAGCCAAGAAGGGCAAAGATCCAGCACAGAAGTGGTTGCACGAACCTGTCCAAGCACCTTGTCAATGTCCTCAAGCTGCACCAACTGAAACTCATCCAAGAAATCAGAACAAGGCTGTGCTCTGGATACCTCGCTTGATTCACCTGCTATAACACTGGAGTCTAAGTCCTGGCAGATGCTAAAGATTTTACCCTAGAAGTGCCTAACAAATTCATTACAGTGGGCCTCAGATGGATTTTGAAGAAGGAAGGTTGTATCATGCCAGGATCCTGGGAGGTGGTTCCAGGCATGCAGGATGCAAGGGGAGAGAGGATGGCAGCCTTGGAGAAAGATCATGGGCAGAGACTGTATCTAGGAAAAAGAGCAGCCTCTGCGGCTAACCTTCCTCACAGGGCTGTTGTGAGGATAACAAGTGGGGGAGAACACCACCTTGAGCTCCTTGGCAGAAAGGTAGGATTTCAATGTAATATTAATTAAATAACAATTAAGAAAGGACTTGGACGACTTTGGAGGCAAGGACAAGGCATTGCTGGGGCAACTCAGCCAGCCAATTGAAGGGGAATATCAGGCGGACCAGATGCAAAAGAGGTCAGCAGGTTTCTCTCCAGATGCAAAAGAGAGCAGCCTTTTTTTAAAAAAAATGTAGAAAGAGGCATTTTGGGGGGATGCAGCATCCCAACCAGGGTGAGGAGAGTGGCACCTGCCAAAATGCTCTCTGATGCCTGCCTGTGAAAGGCAGAGCAGCTCTGGTGCCTCAGGTGACAAGGTCAGTTGAGGCCACCATCCTGGCTTCTGCAGAGCTCAAGCAGGGCATTTGAGTGCTAGCTCTCCCATAGTGCCGTGGCAGAGCATCCTCTTTGCATACAGAAGGTCCCAGTTTCAATCCCTGGCAGGATCTCTAAGCAAGGCTGAGGATGTCCCTTGTATGAAACCCTGGCTGTGCTGTCAGTGTCAACAGTACTCAGCGAGATGGACAACTGGCTGACTCAATACAAGGAAGCTGCTTGCGTTCCTATATATGCATTATGCAATTCTTTTATGTGTGTTTAGGTAAACATTGTCCTTTTCTCTTTGAAGTTGGTATGAGTTGACCAAGGGCGTGTGGTGCTTCAACCATGGAAGAGAACCTTCCTATTTACATCCTGAGAAAACTCACCTTTTACAAAAATGAAAAGAGGAAGAGACAAGCTGTAAGTCTTGCATGATTATCTGGATCCATTTCAATCGGGCTTCAGGCCTGGACATGGGACTGAAACAGCCTTGGTCGCCTTGGTGGATGATATGAGGAGGGCGTGGGATAGGGGCGAATGCTCCTTCCTTGTCCTCCTTGATCTCTCAGCGGCTTTTGATACCATTGACCATGTTATCCTCTTGGATCGCCTGAAGAGGTTAGGCATGGGGGGCACTGTATTGCAGTGGTTCCATTCCTTCCTCTCTGGTAGGTACCAAACAGTGGCATTGGAGGATGAGGTCTCGGATCCTTGGCCTCTCACTTGTGGGGTGCCACAGGGTTCCATCCTCTCCCCGATGCTGTTCAACATCTATATAAAGCCGCTGGGGGCAATCATCAGGAGATTTGGGCTGCAATGTCATCAGTATGCGGATGACACGCAGCTCTATCTCTCATTTAAATCTTCACCGAGGTTGGTTGTAGAAACCCTGTCCAAGTGCCTGGAGTCGGTGAGTGGCTGGATGGGAAGGAATAAGCTGAAGCTGAACCCTGACAAAACCGAGGTACTGTTTGTGGGAGACAAGGGAAGGCTGGGGGATGTGGACCTGGTGCTCAATGGGGTACGATTGCCCCTGAAAGACCAGGTCCGCAGCCTGGGGGTCATTCTTGACTCCCAGCTGTCCATGGAGGCTCAAGTCTCGGCTGTGAGCCAGGTGGCGCTGTATCAACTCCATCTGATACGGAGGCTGCGCCCCTACCTTCCCAACCATCTGCTCCCACCGGTGGTACATGCCCTGGTCACCTCTCGCCTAGAGTACTGTAATGCGCTCTACATGGGGTTACCCTTGAAAACGGTCCAGAAGCTGCAACTGGTACAGAATGCGGCGGCTCGTCTGATTAAAGGCAGCCGCCGGCAATATCACATCACTCCAGTGCTGAAGGAGTTGCACTGGCTACCGGTTGTTTACCGGGCCCAATTCAAGGTGTTGGTTTTGACCTTTAAAACCCTACACGGTTTTAGCCCAGTCTATCTGAAGGAGCGCCTCCAGCATCGTCAGGGATGCCGCTCAACAAGATCAGCCTCAGAAGACCTCAGAAGATCCCACCGGTTAAAACAGCTAGACTGGTGAGGACTAGAGAGAGGGCTTTTTCAATAGTGGCCCCCACCCTGTGGAACTCTCTCCCAAATGACCTCCGCCATGCCCCTTCTATGATGAGCTTCCGCCGGGCCTTGAAGACCTGGCTCTTCAGGCAGGCTTTTGGGGTGGGTTAGGTTTTTACTGTTATGGTTTTAAATTTTAACGTTTTAATGTATTGTTTTTTATCTTGTACGTCGCCCAGAGTGGCTGGACAACCAGCCAGATGGGCGACTAATAAATTTAATAAATAAATAAATAAATAATGATACCCATATTATGTATCACTCGGGCCACATTCACACTGTACGTTTATTCCACTATTATTCCACTTTAAACAGTCATGGCTTCCCCCCAAGGAATCCTGTGAAGTGTAGTTTGCGAAGGGTTCCGAGAGCTGTTAGGAGACCCCTATCGTCCTCACAGAGCTACAGTTCTCCGAGTGGTTTAACAGGCATTCCGCCTTCTCAAAGAACTCTGGGAATTGTAGGTCTCTAAAATGCTTCCCCTTTCAGAACTTGATAAGTCTGATTCCCCTGTCTCCTCCCCTTCCCACATTCCTGTAGTCAAAATCGTAATGATGTAACCATTGAAAGCACATCACTGTGGGTCGCTGTAATAAATGTATAGTATCATTGTGGCCATTGCATGTTCCATAAGTGAGTGCCAATAGGCTCCAGGACTAATCCTTGGTGTGTCTTGGCTGAGTCAGGTGGGTTGATGTCCCACAGGCGCTGACCTTTTCCCTTGTGCATTCCTCCAGGTGCTTCTCCTTGCCAGCGCACTGCACTGGAGACTGCCAAGCGGCTACAGCAGCAGCTGCTGCTGTGGATATAATGTGCCCATAGGTAGGGTTGTTGACACCTTTTGTTCAGCACAGATCTTTGCATTGTGGATCATTATATTAATTAGGAGGCACAATTTAAGTCTTGAGATTGCCAGCCAGAGGATTCTTGGGGCTTTGACTCTGGGCAAAGTTTGTCTTTGCCCAAAGCCTCTAGGGCAGCCTTCCCCAACCTGGTGCCTTCCAGATGTTTTGGTCCAAAACATCTGGAGGGCGCCAGGTTGGGGGAGGCTAGACTGGCCCATGCTGCAGATGCTTTCAAGGGCTCTTCCTGGGTGGTCCTACATGGCAACAATTCTATCATCAAAGCTTTAATTCGCTATGTCCAGTTACTTCCGTCGTCCCCAAAGGACAGGGCAAAACTCACTTCTACTAGGCACAAGCCATTTCCCCGGTTGCCGCAAGAGGGCAGGAGAAACACACCACAACTGGGATCCGTGTCCAAGGGACCGTGAGTCAATTGCCATGAAATCCAAAAGGGGAAGAAGCCAAATGGCTGGCAGAGTTAAAGGAGAGCCCTTAGAAACACAGCCCCTTCCCTGGACTTAGCAGAGGGGAGGCAGAACTAGCGGGCAGCACCCTTGTCAGCCGGCTGCAATCGCTGGCCTTCCTGCTATTTCCAAAACGGAAAAATGGAAATGAGCTGCCTTCACGTCGATCCCGACTTATGGCAACCCTATGAATAGGGATTTCATGGCAAGTGGCATTCAGAGGGGGTTTCCCATTGCCTCCCTCTCAGGCTAGTCCTCCTCAGCTGGCGAGGGCCTGCTCAGCTTGCCACAGCTGCACAAGCCAGCCCCTTCCTTGTCTGCAACTGCCAGCTGGGGGGCAACCGGGCTCCTTGGGACTCTGCAGCTTGCCCATGGCTGCACAGCTGGCAGGGCACATAGCCCCTGAGCCACTCACTGTGGGGGTGATTTTCAGCTGGCCCTTGACACCCAGGAGACATGAGCGGGGATTTGAACTCACAGACTCTGGACTCCCAGCCAGGCTAAAAACCCCAGCTCTTGCTAGGATAGCCTGCACCTCAGATTCAGTTTAGGAAAGAGGGTTAATTTTGCTCTGGAGAGGCCTCAAGAAAGACTCGATTCCAGGAAGCCAGGCATGCATGCTGCAAGCAAGCTGAGCTGCAAGCACCCTCTGCAAGCCAAAAGCGGAGTCGACCCCGCTGCAGTAATTTTTCATCACCCACTTGGCAGAGAAGCCAGATGTCTCTCAGGGGTGCAAGCACATGCAGGGACACTCAGTGTGAGGAAGAACTTACTTGGCCCACTTCCCCAGAGGGATTTTAAAAAAGAGTGGGGGGCCTTTGCCCACAAGTGAAGTGATGGCTCTGGGTGCGCTTGAGGCTGTGTGAGCTTCCTCCTCCAAAGCAGCCTTTGCCTGGGCGAGAAATCAGGCAGGCAGGCAAAGCTAGATCCTTTTCTTCTTAACATTCATTTAAGAGAAGTGCTTTGAGGTATGTTAGTCATACTTAACAACACCTCTGCAAAGTAGACCAATGTGATTGCTGTTGGCGACAACTACCTTGCGGATTACCCAGTCTGGGAAGTTGTGGCCGGCCAGATGCCCCGGAGAAATTCACAAAGGTGGCACAATTGAGGAAACTGTCCCTAGCTATGGCCCCCCTCCCTCCTCCTCCCCCGCTGTTATTTCTGGAGCTCAGCCAGTGACCCAGGCCTACAAACAGCTGCTCCTGCCCAAACCTCTTAGGGGACTATTGCAACAGCAGCGTCATGGCAACGGCAGGTGTGTGGAAAGAATGCAGCCCTCTAAGGATGCAAGTCGCGCCAGAGGCAGTTTCTATAGGAACCGATGAGAGCACGGAAGACTTACGCAGATGCCTATCAGAAGCCACAGAGGAGGGCACCATCCACCCTGCTGCTGTGGAATAACCAGCATTCAGAGGGCTGAGGGCGCAATGCACCGCACACACCCCCATGCCCTGCTGCTAAGGAACTGCCCCCTCCCCTCCATTTGTGTAACAGGGGCCTTCAAGAAACCCTCTGTGCAATGGGATGGGGGCTGGCTAGAGGCAGGGCTGCCCTTGTGCGCTCCCCCAAACAGCTCAGTGGGTCTCACAAGAATAGCTTTTCCCCAGATGTTGGCCCCGGGCACTCTGATCAATACTCCCAACGCAGCTGCCCTCTAGCCACCAACTGAAGTGCTTCAACTACTTCTGGCCTACTCAAGGAGAAAGTGCCCCCCCACACACACACAGCCCACCTGGCCCCACTTTGTCATTGCACCACCTGAGATGTAGACTTTATTTGTGGGGTGGAGAATGTTGGGCGAGTTGCATATTTATCCTGTTGCAATGCTGGGATAGGGCACATTCTTCTCTCCTGAAGAATTCCATAGTCTCCCTGCGGCAGATGTGGTTGGGATCTGATTATTCAGCCACTTCCGATTCAGGGAAAGAAGCCTTCACAGGAGGCCAGTTGTCACTGTTCCAGGCCTGGCTTCTTACAGCAGCATACAGAGACACAACGGGTGCACACCTTCAGGAGTGAGTCATTTAAAGTGTTCAGGTAAAGGAGCTGAAGGGTGTCTCCACTTCGCTTGGATAAAAGTATACTGCCAGTCTCACCCATTTTAGAAAGCTGCCTGGTGCAGATAGAGACATGGTGTGGGACTCTGAGTGCATGAGAAAGGGGGGTGGAAGTTTTTGGGGAAGGAAACGGACAAAACAAAATGGGGCAAGCAGGCTCCCAAATTCCTGCACTGGGGGTGGCCTGTCCTCCGGCAACCTCGCATTTTACCCAGATGTCTCCATGTGATAGAGTGAGAGAACCAAACTAGAAACTGGGTTCAAGGGATGCGTCAGGTGGTCTCTCTGTGGCACTTGCCTGGGTCTCAACTGTAGGAATGGCTTGCCTCTTCAGTCTGAGCCATCTCACAGTAACTCTACAGCAACACCTCCCTCTCCTGTTCCCTAAACACATAAACCTCAGCAATTAAGGTGCTGACTGGCGTAGAGTTCCCAGGAATTCTGCTCTGAGAGCATATGACACATCCAGCTTTATTTCTGAACTCTCTGAAGTGTGTCAAGGAAGCCAAGGGAAACACCCCTCCCAATTCAGCAAAAAAGCAGGGCCAGCCATCTCTTGCCTGAGGGTGCAAGGACTCTACTGGCACACATTTAGTCTCTCAGAAGAAAGGCACAGACTGGGAGGACATCAGAAAATACATGTGGTGGGGGAAGGATACCTGGAGTGCAAGGCTAGGGCTATATCGAAAATGAACCAATGCTACACTCCCTGCCAGATTCAGGCCCATGGAGATGTCACCATGTGGGAATGGCCATACCAGTGCATGTTTTTACCCCATATGCACTTTGCAAAGCAGATGGATGTGCAGGCCACTTCCCAAGGCTTACGGTGTGACAAGGAAAGGGTTTCCGTAATGCTATACAAAAGCCACATGCCCTGACATTCTCATTTTCACAACACAGGATCACAAGGCCGAGTCAGCACATTCAAAACTGTTCCCTCTCCACCACATCACACCACGGAAGGATTGCACGGAGGAGCTAAGCTCTGCACAGGCCGTAGCTAACTCTGTGAACGTGCTCTGGGCTGTTCTCCTGCAGTCCGATGAATGCTGAGCCTTCTCCACACAACCGAGGGAGGGAGGAAGGGTAGGGGCGTGCACTAGGGATGGGCTAGAGTTCAGCCCAATCTGGACTTTCCATTGTTTAACTTATTCTCTACCGCTGCAGATCGGATTTTTAGGTAGTGACTTTCTATGGCTATTTTCGAAAATAGATTTGCTTTTAAAAAATCCGCCTCTAAAATATCAATATTAAGAATGGTGATTTTACTGACAATTCCTTTCTTTCATCTGTATTTCCTTTCAAAATATTGTTATCAGCATTTTTTGCGAGTGGGGAAAAGCAGGTCAGTAAAAGCAGCTGCTAGTGGACAAAGTCGACTTGATACCGACCTGTTAGGTCAACGGAATACTCCCAAAGTGGCACCAGCCAATGGATCCCATCCCTAGTACATGCACACACCGTCTGTAGTGTGGGAATCTACACACAAAGTCAGAGCTGGGAGAACTTCATGGGTTCAATCCTGCTAGCAGCGGGAATCCTTCCTAGGCATCTTTGTCACCACAACTGCCCGCTCTTTGCCTCCCATACACAGCTGGAAGCAACCTGTGGACACAGGTGAACAGGAAGTGGGGATGCAGAGAGAGAAGCAGCAGGGCTTGCAAAAAGTCACTCCTTCCTGCCTCTCCTGGCCTGCTGCCTGGTTCAGGAGATGAGAGGCAACAGCGACAAAACCCCAAAGTAACAAAGGTACAACGAGGAGAACATCTGTACTGCCCTGAGCTCTAGAAGGGCAGTTCTCTCCTCCTTTGGGCTCCGCCCCTGACATTGCCCTTAGCAGAAAACCCACCACCTCTCCTCACACCCTGCCATCCGAAACAAGCCTCCAGACCATGAGGCATCTTCCACGTCCTTGCGCTTGGGTGCAGTTGGGCACAATGAGAGTACGAGCCAGAGAGGATCAAAATCTCACCTGGCCATTAGAATAGTAGGAATGTTTGCTTTTTAATTCAGAAATTTTTATTTTAATTACATTATGTAATAATATCAGTCTATTTTACAAGTTTAAGGAGCAAAGGGATGGCTAGGGGCAAGATGGAGTTTGGACCAACTGCACAGAAATGAGAGATGGAATGAATTTTAGAAAAAGGGGGGGAGAAGAGGCAGGGAGAAGAAGTGAGTTAACTTAAAACCAAAGCAACAAACGGAAGGGAGAAAGGAGGAGTGATGCTGCCAGCCAAGGAGGGGATTCTGGGTACAAAGAAACAGGATTTTTTTAAAAAACCTAAACATAATTTACAGTCTTGATCCTTCATGCCCGTTTGGGTCTCTAATAAAACAAGTCCTCATCCCTCCTCTGCCCCCACCCCCAGTCCTGAGCAGATGGTGACGAGTCTTGCAGCTCAGCCTCATCCAGTCAGGAGGGGAGAGCAGAGAGAATGGGCGAAGGTCACAACTCTCACTGAGCTGGTCCCCGGGCTCAGTGCCTCCAGGAAGAAAGAGAGAGGAAGAGTCTTCCAAGGGACACTTTTTGGGTGGGCTGGGGATTCAGCAGTGGGGTGGGGTGGACTACACCGGGTGCAAGCCCTGCCCCGGCCTTCTCTCAAACGTAGAACAGTCTTACTCTGGACGTGCTGACAAGGAGGTCGTCGTCATAAAACTTGGTTTCTATGATAACATTCCCGCTGCAGAAGGAAAAGAAAAGGGAGAGGGGTCAGAGGAACACAAGACAAAGAAGAAGAGGGCCACTGCGCACAAGAGCATGCACTGACTGCACCCGTGACTGAACGCCCCGCTAGAGCCATTGCTACTGAGGGTTGCCCAGGCGAAAGTACGCCCAGCAGGGTTAACTGGGGTAGGTGGAAATTACTTGGAACCGAACAAAAAGACCTATGCAGATCCCCCTGTGTGGAACACAGGAAACGCCAAAGACGTCTTATGCCTGGTCAGGCTAGCCGGCCTATTCCACCCTGGTGCCCTATGTAGGTTCTGGACTACAACTCCCATCAACCTCCAGCCCGGGAGCTGATGGGAGATGGTGCCCTCCATGTGTTTTGGACTACAAATTTACTATTTATTTATTTATTATTTATTAAATTTATATCCCGCCCTTCCTCCCAGTAGGAGCCCAGGCCAAAGGCTGGCCTACTCCAAGGGGCAGCAGACCTCTAGGGGCTCAGGGAGTGATAAGCCTTCCCCCTCACCTGCCATCTGACTCTTTTAACTGCGCTCTCCCCTCGAGGTGTGGCCCCTTCCCTAGTTTCGAAGAGCCACCCTCAACAGGATGGTGGTAGCAAATGTTGTGGTTTCAAGCACGTGGCCCACACACATCCAGAACAGGAAAGGTGCAGGGAGGTGTCATTTTCCTCAACACAACCAATTTCCCCCCTCCAGCCCTCATTTTATACAGGAATGGGACAGACACAAAATAACAACCTATACAGCTCTCTTCAACATGACTCCTTCAGCCCTGAGAGACCCACGGAGGTCCTGCTTGCAGCTGAAGGCTGCGTTGCCCTTTGGGATATGGCTGATTAAGCTCAGTTATGGACATGCAGGATTTCAAGGATATTATATGCTGAAACAGGCCAACACATCACATTATATCTACACCACAACTTTTCTGAGCCTCTGTTATGTTTGTAATTGTTTTAAATGTTTTAAATATGTCTTTATTTTACTTTTAATTGTATTGTTTTATCACTAATGTGCTTGCTGCCCTGGCTCCTTTGGGAGGAGAGGGAAGGATGTAAATTTTAATAAAAAAGAACAAACAAACAGTATTTTCCCCCATCTGTCCAATTCCTTGATGTCAGGACCCCCCCCCCCCGATACTATGTTCTAGTTTCCACTCACATAAGAAAAGCCCTGTAGCTGGATCAGGCCGGTGGCCCATCTAATCCAGCATCCTGTTCTCACAGTGGCCAACCAGTCGCCCATGGGAAACCCACAAGCAGGACCTGAGCACAGCCCACCCATCACCTGTGGCTTGCAAGAGGTCTCCAAGGAGCAACCTGGAGCTTCGCACAGACAGGATCCACTTCGTTTCCTCTCAGCCATGTTTGGAGAGGCACATGGATACATCCTCCTGAAGCCCAAGCTTTGTAGACAGGGCCATGCGGATTTTAAGCTTTGCATATAATCCATAGTTCTCACCACCATTTGAAGCAATATTCCCACACTTGGGTGACATTTAGCTAGAAAGATCTTCTGGGCAAGAAAAGGTTGAGCTCCACCACACTTTGGGCACTACCAGGCTGTTGCTGTTTCCGGTTGGGATTCAATCACATATTGAAAAATTCAAGTTTTTTGCAATAACAAAAGTAGCAGGAAAATGCCCTGGGAAGTGTGGTACAACACTTCCTTTGTCACAATATCACCTAGCCTCCCTGATAATCAATCAGAGTGAATGCTCATTAAATAGTTGATGTTGTTTAATCTCCCTGAAAACAAATCAGGATGAGTGGGACAGGTTGTTTGGAAGCGTACTTCATTGACACAGAATCAATGCAACATACTATGTACTGAGCACAGAACTCAGCATATGTTTAGTACCCTCAAAGAGTGGGTGTAACATGATGGCCAGCAGCTGGAGTTGTGAAGCCCCTGGTTCAAGTCTCACCGTGGGTCTGATGAGCTCACCAGGTGGCCTTCTCTCACCCCAGCCTCCACTTCCACAACTCAGCACTGATCTACCTCACAAGACTGTTGTAAGGATTTCTGGGATAATTTATGTGAAGAAGCAACATATCAGTCCTATGTATAAGGTTTTTGTTTTAAGAAGCAAGTTTGTAGGCCTTAACGTTGGGGAAAAAATCCTATGATTAGGAGTGCAAGAGCAACACCTGGGGAACTCTCAGATTGGCAAGATTTCCAGGGGGCGGATGGAGGTGCTCCATACCCTGCACAGATCCTTGCCTCGACCTAGACTTAGCAGAAGAAGATTCTTCTGTGGCACAGAGCACTAGACTCAATCACTTGTGGCATATTTTGCCCCCTTTAGCCATGGAACAGACACAGCCTCAACACTAGCAGTGCTGACGTTGACTATGTCAGAAGCAGACCCCTCCTCCCCCCCACCTGGCACAATCGCCCAGGCATACTCTAGGGCAGTTCTTGGATCCATCTTTCCCAGGGCGGGTGGTGGTGGTTACATGCGACAACTCACGTTAGGACATTAGCGGGCATCATCTGCGACTCTGGAGCGGCTTCTATCAAGGACTGCCAAGTGTTTGTTGAGTTGGGGATCACAAAGCCAAACTCAAAGAACCATTCTGCAAAGAGAAGGAAGGGGACAGTTCTGCGTTTAAGATCTCTATCATGCAAACCATAAGGCAGGCCTTTGCCCAGAGAAGCAGCCTAAATATATATATATATATATACACACACACACACACACACCATATATTCCGGCGTATAAGACGACTGGGCGTATAAGACGACCCCCAACTTTTCCAGTTAAAATATAGAGTTTGGGATATACTCGTCGTATAAGACTACCCCTGCTTATGACATGCAGGTACTTAGCAGGAAAACTGTCACTTATAAACTTATAAATATTAATATTTGGATTGTCCAGTTGTTTTGTTTTTGTGCCTAGGAATTATCACCAAAAACTGGGGAAAGATGTGAGAAATCTTTTTTTTAAAAGCAACATTAAATGCCTAGACTCTAGTTTCCAACATTATGGAGTATTTATTGATTGATTAAGAGAATTTATATCCTGCCCTTTTGCTGTTAAAAACAGAGCTCAGCACAGCTTACAAATATAATAAAACAATAAAAATACACAATCAGAGAAAAACAAGCCAAAATGTTAGGAAAAGGAGTCTTTCACACCACATGCTCAGTTCTAAATACTGTTGCAGCAAGTTTTACAAGTTCCTCCAGTATTCCACTGGTGCAGGCACTCAGACATTCAAAGTACTGTATGTTTCTTAGGTTTTATAAAAGCAGAGCTTTGCTTAACTCAAAATTTCTTCTCCCTTTGATAACCACATCTACACAGGTTCCACCTCCATACTCAAAATGAAACTGAGCCTGGAAGTGTGCAACAACCCCACACATACCTTGCTAATTAGATTACCAATGCCAGGATGTCTGTCTTATCGACTACTCTCCTGCTCCCCCCCCCCCCACCGGGCATCATGAAAGACCCAGTCCTGGGCTCAGAAAGAAAATAAATATCTGGTCCTCTTCAAAGTATTGATAAGCCTCTTGTTTTAATTGAAATAATAATTATAAATTCTTGTTCTTATCACTAATGGGAGTTAATTATCTTGCATATGCTGCTGTTGCTTCTATGGCTGTAACGGAGTGAGGTTAAAGATAAGTGAAATGCAAATAGGAAAAAAAAATACAGAAGGCAGTAACACTTTCCTAAATGTAATACCATACCAACCACAAGAAGATTCCTATAAGGCAAAAAACTAAGCATCTCACAACCAGTCAGGATTCCTAACCAAAAACCAAAAATATGATAAATGAAGAAATATTTATATAAGCATAACTATCAAATATATTTATTATTTACACAAACTGTAAAGATATTTATAGTGCAATCCTAAATTTATTTATTCAGAAGCAAGTCCCAGCGTATTCAATGGGGCTTACTCAAACAGGGACAGAAATGCAACCTCAAGTGATAAGCAACTTCATTCACACAACCCAAAATTCAGAATCATGCCACTTTACACAGTTTTGCAACTGTTTATACTTGTTTTTATGGTTATTGGATTTTAAATGGCTTTATTTCTTGTTGTGAGCTGCCTTGGTTTCCAACCTCACAGGGGTGTTGGAAAGACTCCATACACACACGCACACACTGCAGATGTATAAATACATACAGCCCATATAATAGTTTATTGTCAAACCAATTGGTCATTGCAGAAAAATCAGTATTAGTTTTTTAAAAATCAGTATTAGTTTCCTACAGAATAAAACTGCAATACCTAAGTAAGCCCTGCCTACTTGCTTTAAAATAGGACTGGGGGGGGGGGCAGAAAGAGAAAACACAATTCTTTTTTACATTCACTCCAAAGTCCCATTGATTTTCAGCACATTCATAATCATGTCTACTCAAAAGTAATTCCTACTGAATTCAATAGGATTTACTCTGGACATATGGGATTAGCACTGTTTTTACCCCCAAAAGCAACTATTGGGAAGGTTTTCAAAACACTGCCCAGGATCTGACTCCTACACACAACAGGGGGAAAAACTGAAATGTATATACCGACCCAATTTATGAGATTTTCAGATAAACAGGAGGGGAAACCACCATTTTCTGGCCTCGCAATGTTTTGCAGACACTGCCACCAAACAAACACTTCACTGATTGGCTGAAATCCTGAACGGGCGGGGTTAAAGCTACGAAGTGCTATACAGTAGTTTAAAAAAAGATTTAACCGGGGGGGGGTGCCAGACGTTTTTATATATATCTCGAGAACCGCATCACCTAGAAACTTAATTTTTTTTTTAAATGAAAGCTGAGAATCTGTGCCACCTAAGGGGCTAGCTGGGCACCGGGTGGCATGCTTAGAATCCGGGTAAAACCCGGCTATCCGGGCAATATGGCAACCCTAATAAGACCACACCCGGCGTATAAGACGACCCCCGACTTTGGAGAAGATTTTCCAGGGTTAAAAAGTCGTCTTATACGCCGGAATATACGGTATATTTACTCCCTGCCTTTGAAAGCGATCTGGGTGATATAAACGACTAACACAGAGGGCAAACAGGCTAGGAAGAAACCTTTACGGCAAGGATCCACATAGGAAGCTACCTTATACCGAGTCAGACTACTGATCCATCCAGTTCAGTCTTGTCTACACTGACTGGCAGCAGCTCTCCAGGGTTTCAGACAGGAGTCTCCCGGTCCTAGCTGGAGATGCCAGGATGGAACCTCCGACCTGCGCGCAAAGCAGAAGCACTGAACTATGGCCCTTCCTCGGTGAATTCGCCAGATTGCCAGTGGTGACTATTCCTTTTGAACTGGCAACTGCTTGCCCCAGCACAAAGCCCTGCTGGTTGACTCGCCTCCAGAATATCAAAGACAAGGGTCCCCAGGTCTGGGGGAGGGAGAGGCAAGGTTGATGGCAGGGATCCATTTCGGCTAGCCACCACAAGCCATCCGAGGTCATGGGGCCCAGGCACTCTGCCCCCTACCCCCACCTGTTCCTTTCGGCATCTGCCGCGCAGCTGACATTTGGACTTGCAAGTTCCTCGGAGCAGTGTCTTGATGTGATCCCATGTGAAATGCCGTGCATATGGAAATTTGCAGAGTGGCTATGACCTGTCGGACTGGTCATCCATATGGCTCAGTTTCCAGTCTTGAGAGAGGAGCAGAGAAGGCCATGGTGCCCACTCGGTAAGATCACCTATTCATTATTTATTTATTTAAAACATTTCTATTTCTGTCCCGCCCTTCTACCCTGTAATAGGGCACTCAGGGCAGCTTACAAAAATAAATGTACATAATAAAATTGTAAGCAGTAAAATCACAAATACATAAAATACAATTAAAATACATAAAATAGAATATATATATATATATATATATATATATATATATATGTACACATAAGACAGTTTTGAAAGCAACAAACAGAACTTCACTCAAGCTTGCTCTGGATCCCTATAAGAATTCCGTTAATCACCTAATATATATATATATCAACATAATTGTGATTAACCAAACAGAGGTTTTTATTATATTAACAAAACGTTTCAGCTTCCGCCTTCATCAGCTGCCAACATACAAATGCTGTTACCAAGGTGGCAGTTATAGAGCTTTGAGGGTCACAGCCTGTTGGACTTTTCCATTACAGCGATAGAGATGCCAGCAGATCCAGCAGCACTGACCAAAAGGGAGAACTTTTGGATATACTCTCTGGACACATTGGCACCACATGGCCTGAACCTGGAGGACAGTACCACCACTACTTAGCTTCTGCCAATGAAGCCCCTCTGAGCATTCCATCCTCAAAGCTCTGTAACTGCCACCTTGGTAACAGCATCTGTATGTCGGCAGCTGATGAAGGCGGAAGCTGAAACGTTTTGTTAATACAATAAAAACCTCTGTTTGGTTAATCACAATTACGTTCATATATATATATGTACACATATATACAGGGATTAGTGGCCTGCTGAGATGCCAACCCATCAAAAGTGGTCCAAAGAATATGCTAAATGGAGACCTATGGAAAGGCGGGCAGATATTTTGCCTGCTGAGTTGCTCCAAGGACAACTTTATCTGTTACAGGGAAGCATTTTCACCCAGACTCTTGTCTGCTTTCCCCTCCCTGTGCTAGATTTCACCTACTGCTACCGTCAGAGCAGTACAGTACCTTCCAGACACTGTCCTTTGAAATACACTTTCTGTTCCAGCCGGAACTTCTCCATCTGCTCCGTTGAGGAAAAGTTTAGCTCCCGAGATACAGCTTTGCATTTCAGAATTTTCTTAGGAACTCGAGCTGGCAGAGAGAAGATTAGATCATCATTTCAAGCAGTTAAGACAAACCCCACTGCTGCCAAAGGTGCTGGGGTCCACACACAGACAAAAATGAACTTCCCACTTCCGTGAAGCAACCACATGTAACTAGAGTGGTCAGACACAAAAGAGGCCAGGCTCCTGCACCTTTAATTGTTGGGTAGACCAGAGTTTAGGGTTTCTTTTTGGCTTGCTACATCTGCAGCAATTAAAGGTGCAGGAGCCCTGGCCTCTTTTACATGCAACCACCCTAGTGGTAATCCCAAGCACATTCAGACAGGCCACTCATCTGGTCTCTTGTGTCAGGAAAGAAACACCTTGAGGTGTCCAAGAAAGGAAGCACATGCAAGCTGAAAGAAAGCCACTGAAGTGCCACAAATGACTAAATAAAAGTATGTTGGCCAAGCAGGCTATTAACCAATGCAAAAACCTGAAAGGATCCACTTGAGGCTTTTGCCCTATATCAGGGATGGGGAATCTGCGGCCCTCCAGCTACTGCTGGACTACAGCACCCATGATCCCTGGCCATTGGGCATGCTGGCTGAGGCTGATGGGAGTTGGAGTCCAACTAGCTGGAGAGTCACAAGGTCCCCTATCAGAGTGTGTTTGGAGCAACCTGAAGGCCCCTTGGAAACTTACAAATGAGAAGATCAATCACGGCAGACAAACTTCCCTGAATGGCAGGTGGCTTGCCATTAGTGTCCTCTGCAACATGCAGCCTCTGTGGGGGACGCCGAATGTGTTCTAGGGCAGGGTTGGTGCCGAAGAAGAATCCAGATCTACTGATAAGACTGTTGGAATTTATTTGCAGTAGATCACCAGGGATTTTTGATTTCCAGCTGCTTAAAAACAGCAACAAACTGCTCCCCATTTTCTACGCTCAAGGTTATTATAACCCCTGATCTGTAGAAACTGAGAGATGGACTTATACTCTTATATGTAAGTCACTGAGTTCATGGCTCATGGTGTGTAGTCATTTTGGCTCTGCCACCATTTCGCATCTGGCTCTTTCCCTTCTCCCACAACAATTTTGCACGTGGGTTGGTGGACCTGAGGATTCCAGTCACAACCCAAGCAGATCCTGCAAGTCTGACAGTTGCAACTGCTGCCTGTTCCAGGGCCCCTTTCTCAGTTGCGGGTGATAGCGAGGCCCCAAAGGTCTGGTCAGCCCCTCCAGACAAACTGCATGCCCTCTAGATCCCTCCCACAAATCCTCTGCAACAGACAGCTCCAATGCCAGACAAATGGATGCAGACAGGGGTCCCTGAGGGCAGAAATGATGAAAGCCACTGTTATCAGCATGGGTTTCCCTCCACAAAAACAGGTCACCATGTCTGACAACCGCACATGCAACACTTCCAGGGCATGTGGTCTGGGCTGCAAAATGAGCCTTTCCATTCTGAGTACATGTTGAAAGGACAGGCAAGGAGTTGTGTCAGTCCAAGCCCTGGAAACCAGCACACAAGATGTTTTCAGCTTTGTCACTCAGAATGCCTCGGTGTCAGTCGGAGCCAGGCCACTGTCCGCCAGAGCTACCCACCTGGGGTCTCAGTGATGTGCTTTTGATGAACATTACATCAACTGCAGTTTTAACTACAGGAATGTGGGAAGAGGAGGAGATGGGAGATTCAGACTATCAAGTTCTGAAAGGGGAAGCATTTCAGAAACAAGGGATGGAACTGTCTGAAGCACAGTGCTTCCCACCCGGTATGGGCAAAAAGTATTACTGAGTTATTTTTGTTGCCGAGTCTGTTCCCATGTCGTTTAATGGCTTTTTGGCAGAAGTACAATTCGGAAAGTATCAAACCCATGTTAAGTTATTAAGCAGGTTGTTGTTGTTATGTGCCTTCAAGTCGATCACGACTTATGGTGACCCTATGCATCAGCGACCTCCAAGAGCATCTGTCGTGAACCACCCTGCTCAGATCTTGTAAGTTCAGGTCTGTGGCTTCCTTTATGGAGTCAATCCACCCCTTGTTTGGCCTTCCTCTTTTTCTACTCTCTTCTGTTTTTCCCAGCATGATTGTCTTTTCTAGTGAATCAGGTCTTCACATGATGTGTCCAAAGTATGATAACCTCAGTTTCATCATTTTAGCTTCTAGTGATAGTTCCAGTTTAATTTGTTCTAACACCCAATTATTTGTCTTTTTCACAGTCCATGGAATGCGCAAAGCTCTCCTCCAACACCACATTTCAAATGAGTTGATTTTTTTATCCTCTTTTTTCACTGTCCATTTTTTCACTAAGCAGGTTAACACAGTGATTTTCTGCAAAAAAACCACTGTGCAAAAAAGGCCAAGGGATCCGCTAAAGTGGATCTTGAAAAAGAAGGCAGAAAGGCAGATTAATGGCTTGTCAGTGCATTGCCTCCCATCTGGCTTCACATTTCCAGACATACCCACAAATATCCTAAGTAGGGATCAAAATGCTAATACTGGCTGCACAGGAGGAGGAGACAAGTCACTGGAAAACTGGAGAAGCCAGCTCTTCCTAATGTGATTGGTACAGTGGCCAGGATTACTTCAGTGGTGGATGGTAACTGGCTGACAGTCCCTTGGTCTACCAACATGTGCCAAGCATACAAAGCAAGAGTGCAGACTCAAGATCTCGTCACAGTTCAGGCCTCTCTTGGGGACCTGCAGTGTGTGTTCCTGGAGACACACCCTTGCTCAAGAACTGCAGGGTCAGCTCAAGGTCCATTAAATCCCAGTATTTTTTTTACAAGAATCCTTGCGGCCACAGCAGACACTGGCCAGTCCACCAGAAGTTGGCCAATTGCACAACAGCAGATGGAAGCCTGCCTTCAGCCCACCCCAGGTAGTGGCGGATTGAAGGTTGGGTCTGCGTCAGGAGGGCCTGGGTCCAAATCTCCACTCATCTACAAAGTTCAGCAACTGACCCTGAGCTCATCACTCTTCTCTCAGCCTAGGCTTCTTCATATGGTTGTTAAACCAGGCTAACTCCGCCACACCATCTTTATTACCTGAGATGCTAATGTGATACACTCATTTTGCTTGGGACACAGCTGGACTGAATGCTAGATAGCCATATCTGATTTCCCCACTGTGCTTTGTGACACACTAGCACAGCCTTTCCCAACCTTTGGATCTCCAGATATTGTTGGACTACAACTCCCATCAGCCCCAACCAGCATGGCCAATGGTCAAGAACGATGGGAACTGTAGTCCAGCAACATCTGGGGACCCAAAAGTTGGGAAAGGCTGCACTAGAACTAGCTCCTGCGCTCTTCCCACTCAATAATCAACCCCAGAAAAGCCTTTTCATAAGGATACTATGTAGAGCACAATTCCCAAGGACTGTGCCCTGCATGTGTCCCACTGAAATGCATCTTTGCACAGCTTGCTTTCATTTCAATGGGGCTTGTAGAGGAAAGCTTCCTTGTCTATTGGGCCACTAACGTTTAAGGATGAGAAAGAGCTGTTTGTGAAGCTGGTCATACCAAGGCTGTCTGCTAATGACAGAATTTTAGTTGATAAATCACCTGCCTTTCAAGCTAATGATTAATCAAACAACTAAATGTAAATAAGCACATTGCCAAAACTTCAACTCAGCCATCCTTTTCTAGTGAAGCAAGATATAGCTTTATTCTCAAGCAGGACTGAAGCAGATGCAACAGGTCTGGCTGCTTAACTCCTGCAGCACATTCCGCCACTCCTCCTTTAAGCCACAATCAACACCAAGTAGGATCCTTAGCCTGGTATGAAAGAGGCTAGGTTCTGCTCTGATCTTGTGCTCTGGACTTTGGAGGCGAGACGTTTGCTACTTCCAAGTGCCTGACAAGCTGAGGGCGAGCAAGTCGGAGAAGGTGCAACATCAGCAACAACCACAAATCTGGGCTGCCTCCCAAAAGTTCTGACCCCATCTGTGCCTCTACAGTCCTCCTATCCTTCTCCCTGCCCCCGCTTCATACCTTTCCTTCCTTTCATGTGAAGATGGGTATCTTCAAAAGCTCCAGAATATATCCAGAACTCTACCCAGAGAATTCTTGCTGCTACAGTTTTACATCACAATGGGTAGGAAAGTGGGAGGGAAAAGTAACGGCTAAAGCCCCAGGCAAAGTTTTGAATAAATCATTTCAAGCCTGGCTGCGTTTTCAACATCCAAAACTCAAATTTAAGAATCCCAACTCTTTCAAACTGAATTTAAAGCACTGCTCACACACACCCATATTATACTCTGTTGTTGTTGTTGTTTTAAAACCAATAGGAACATAGAAAGCTGCCTTATACTGAGTCAACCAGTCCCTCTAGCTCAGAACTGTCTACTCTGACAGGCAGTGACTCTCCAGGGTTTCAGGTGGGGTTTTTCCCCAGTCCCAACTGGAGATGTCAGAGATTGAATCTGGGGCCTTCTACATGCAAGGCAGATGCTCTGCCGCTGAGATAATACATTAACGGTTCATTTAAACAGCACCTATTTCAGCAACTATCAAAAAAGGAAAGCCCCAAAAGGAAATGGTGATGCTGAACTATGTTTTATCTCCAGGTGGGAAGTGAGCAGGCCATTCTTAACTCAGCGGCAAGCCTCCAATCAACTAATGACCAGTCTGAGCCTGGCTTGGTTTAGCAACCGAATAGGATCATCTGCTCCAAGAGAATTCTCTGCAACTGCACATTACAAGGCATAAGCGATATGCCTGCTAGGCCAGTAACTCTCCCAAGGCTCTCTTTCCACCAACTCTAGCATCCCCTCACAGGCCTTCAATCAGAGCAGCTGTTAAACCCTCTCGCCACTGGAGCTCTGTCAGTGGAATAGAAGCCTCCTCTCAGCACCCTTCATAAACTACACCTCCCAGGATTCTTTGGGGGAAGCCATTACTGTTTAAAGTGAAATAAAGGTCTGGCGTGGGTGTGATCCCCCAATTAGGCAAGCCCAGCCGCTCTGAGTCTGGCTTTTACAACACTGACAGTTGGTTCTTACTGAGCATGCCTGACATCACTGGGTTCAATGCTAAATTTCTTAAAATTAATTAAAAAATCAGCTAGGCATTTTTTAAAACTTTTAAACTTCAGAAGATGAAGGTCAGAGTATGGGGCAAGGTCAGTAATAGGATTACAGGTACTCTGTGAATATGGCTGATTTTTAATGAATTTCAACAGATTATGAGAACTCTGACAGAAAAAAGTCCCAAAGGGATCCAGTTTCCTTCTCTCTCTCTCTTTTTACACTTTGAACTGTCTATTCTCTCTGACTATTCTGTGTATCGCCATGAAAACTTAGAGGGTTGTTAAGCAAGCGTTTCTGAGTTCAGGTCTATAAGTTTTGTAAGGCTTTGGTTTTTTTAAAAAAAGATTTGCACTGCTTTTGTGAATCATCCTGCACGCTAATGGTGCTATATAAAGGACTAGCAGCACCCCATGAAGCAGTGGTGAAACTGCTTCGTATTTCAGCATCCTTTAGACACACACACACACTCTCCAACACACACATACATATACCAAGAACTCCAGTCACACATCAAGGCCCAACAGTACCTTCATGTTCTACTCCAGGGACGGAGAGGTCTTCTGTTCCTTGCCACAGAATTTTCCCTGTTTCTGCATCGCGGAGATTCATCCAATTTCTGTTTGTAAGGCAATTAAGGAAAAAGCAGCAGCACTGCAGAACTCTACCCAGCACACCCTTATTCTAGGAACCAAGGTCTCTTGCGGTACCAAGCAGCAACTGGCATCCTGTTGAAAACGGATGGCAATATTCAGCTCCTATGAACATAGGAAGCTTCTTCATAAGATGCTTTAAAAATGTTTTTGTTTGCCACCCTGGGCTCCTTCTGTGAGGAGGGGTGGAATATACTACTACTACTACTGCTAGCAGTAGTAATAAATAATAATAATAATAATAGCAGCAGCAGCAGGAAGCCTCAGGCCATTTATCCATCTGGCCCAGCATTATCTGACTGGCTCTAGATCTCCAGGCAGAGAAGGGCCCTCCATTCACTGCCCAGCTCTTCTTCTCCCCCCCCCCACTGAAGACATGCCAGAACTTGGGACCTTCTGCGTGCAAAGGGATGTGCTCTGTCACTGAGCAAAGCCCTTCCTCCCAGTCATGGACACTGTGACTTTTGGAGAGTGCTCTCCCATAGCAGCCAAATAAGACAGTCACTGCAAAGTTCAGCAACTCTCCTGTCCCTCAAATGACAAGTCCTTTTTTTTTGCAACAGAAAAATGTATGAAGTATTTATATGGAGCCACCTTACACCAAGTCTGACTATGAATCCATACAGCCCAATATGATTCAACTCCAAGTAACAGCTGCTTTCCAAACCCGAAATTGTTGTAGCTGGAGATGAGGGAACAAACCTGGCGTCTTCTGCATACAAAGCAGGGGTTCCACTACCAAACTGTGCTGCCTCCCAAAAGTTCAGTCGAAGATTGTTTTTTAAGGAAAGCACCAGTGTTTAGTGAAGAGGATTTACACCACTGCTCTCTCTTTGACAGGAGAAACATCTCTCAATGGCTGCAATTATTTTGAAAAAGAAGACTATGGCAGCTGAGAAGACCAGAAGCAAAAGGGGATTTGGGGGCATACAAGTGACCAATGACAATGTGTGGAAAAGGAAGAAAACCCTCAAAAGCTAGTGGCTAGGAATGGCAGACAGAGCAGGCGACACCTAGCAGATCTAGGTAGCAGCTTACCTAACTTGGAGGAAGGCTGGGCACTTGGATATGCCCTGCAATGCAGACATCAGACATCTTGAACCAGAGCCACATGCCTCCCCTAATGTGTTTAATTGGCTTAGGGATTCCTCTATCTGAGTAGGAGAAAGGCTGCTGTTAAAAACAGATTCTTATCTGCAGAAGAGCAGCAGGGACCTACCTGCAGGTAGAATCCAGAGGGCATTAAGTACCATTAAGTCACAGAGGCCACACTGATATGGCTTGACCGCAAGTGCTCTGTTTTAAAGAAGACTGTCAGAGGAGTATGGAGGAGGAGGACAAAAATTGCACCTGGGAGTCAAGAAAGGAAGCAAGTCTGGGTATGAAAGCCTCCTTCAGGGGACACAGTAAAAGCAGCATCCAACAGAGAAAAGGTGTCTGTAGAAAAAGGTCAAGTCACCTCCAATTCTTCAAGCCCAGGCAGGGATGAGCAGCAGAAGGCAGTGGGAAATGTCTTGCTGTGGTGCCTTCCAGGCTGACATTTAATGCAATACGCACATTTTAAAATCCCAGCCTCAATCACAGGGATTCCCAAGGTGGCTAACTATAGAAAAGACATAAAAGCAATACAAAACACAGCAAAAGTTTAAACAAGAAAAACAGTCAAATCAGTTCTGCAGCATCATCAGGTCCCATTAAAAGCTAAAGAAGTAAACAGCTTCTCCAGTGCCTTCCTAGAAGTCACCAGCAGGGGACCCAATGAACAGGCAGCGGGGGAGAGCTCCAGAGGTTAGGCCCCAGGACCAACACAGTCTCATCTCTTGTTGACAACCACCTCGCTTCAGAGTCTGCATGTATTAATTGCTGGGCAAGTTTGTTTGGTAACAGGCAGCCCTTCAAGAGGTGGAGGGCATCAGCTAACTGGAGATTCCAGGAACTGGGCAAGAGACCTTCTTGCATGCAAAGCAGGTGCTGCATTTAAAACACTTTTTATGCTGCCTCCAAACAGTTGTCAATAAGCCATTTTTATTATTACTCTAAAGGGCAGCAGTGTTTGAGGAATGCTCAGGAGGGGTGGGGAGGAGAGAATTACAGGAAAAGTCCCCACCTTTGGCCTCAGATGTTGCAGGTGTGACTCTTCCTACAGTTGCTCCTTGGAGGTGCCACGGTGACCACAGGGGGGAAAAGCGCCTCCCTACCAAAAGGTGCTTCCTAACAGCTAGGGGGCAAGTAGCGCCAGGTGGCTTGGCTTCTAGGGGGTGGGGCATCTCCCTACCAGGGCAGCTGGAGAGTCTGCAGCTCCTGGAGCTTCCTGGACGGGGCAGAGATGATAACATGAAGGTTCGGGGGAGGATGATATCCTATTTTCATTCCTCTGGCCATAGACTTCACTGCTGTGGTCCCTTTCACACAATAACCTACAAGCAGCTTCCCAATACAAATAGTTGTCCAATACAACAGTCTGAATAATTCTGCAAGGATCTGAAAGCTTCATCAGGGAGGACAAAAGAATTTCCAGGCCTTTAATTCTCCAAGAAACGTTGCTTACAGCATTTTTAAAAAAAAATTATGACAAAGAACTCCTTAATTTAAAAAAACAATGGTGAAAAGATGAAGCAACAGAAGAGAAACCAGAGCAAAGAGAGATCAGATCATGCAAAGAAATATTAAGGACAGGGGTTTTTGTGGGGTTTTTTACAGTAATGATACAGATGTCTATATATTCTTCAAACACAGATGTTGCCTCATGTGATCCAATGCTACAGTTGTACAAGCTTAGGCTGTAACATCTGGCAGCCTGATTTGACCTGGCCTGCTGTCGCTGAAGCACAGAACGGTGTCTGTGAAATGCAATGAAGGCAAAGGCAAATGGACCTAAGTCCTTGGAGCAGCCACAGCCACACGATCATCAGTGGCCTAGGTTTAGCAGCATCTTCTCCTTCAAAACAAAAAAGGCCCTAAACCCCATGGGTCAGTGGTTGAGGCTTACCACTCTGGCTATGTTTGCAGGGATGAGGAGTCATGGTTTCAAGCCCCACATTCTCTCTGGCTGAAGATCTGGAACGTGCACCAGAAAACTTGCCAAGGGGACATAGCTCAGGGGGTAGAGCACATCAATCCCAGTCATCTCTGAGGACCCTGGAGGCAGTGCTGGGAAATACCCCTGCCCCGGAGGTTGGAGAAATGTTGCTAGTCAAAGTGGATAGCAGTAGGCGAGATAAGGTAGCTTCATCTGTTCAGATATTTTAATCTCCACATGGGACAAATTGATTAAAAAATACAAACTTGCTCTGTGACACACTTGATTGCACTTTCCCAAACAAGCCTTATGTTCCTGGTCTATGAAGGCTCCATTCCTACTCCCTTTTAATGCAGGATGACTAGGGTTGTGTTGTAACCTGCATTCAGTTCTGCATCCAGACAGTTCACATTCTGGGGCAAGAAGAGCTTAATTCTGTGATCCAAACTAAGCAAGTTTATTTTGATTAATTCTGTTTAACTGTGTTAATTATCAAATTGTTAATTTAATTAATTTTGTTTATTTCAATTAATTTTGCTTTGCAATTTTACCCTATTATACACAATGTATTCTGTTTTTTCTAGTCATAGGCAGGGACAAGGACCTATTCCAATAATCTCAAACTCCAACTCAGTTCAAACTCACATTACGCAGCACTCTGCAATTCTTTCTGCTGTGTTAATTTAAGCCCAAAGCAACCTGGGCAGGCTGTGTCCAAACAGAAGGAGGACAAGTGGGGAGAGATGGCTTAGCCATTTCCCAGCTCAAAGTCATTCTCCCCAAGGTGCACTTTCAGGGGAAGAGATGGGGGGTCCATCTCTCCTTCCCACCGTGAAAGGGCAACACAGGTTGGGGAGGGAGATTTTGAGACAGAAAAGGTTAAGCAGTCCCCTTACTTCTTCCATTTGGACACAGGACACCTAGGTTTCTTTGGGTATAAAAAAGGTGGAAGAAAGAATCACATAATTCTGCATAGTATGCAGCTTGAGATCAAGATTTCAGAGGCATGGACCAAAACCTTTTAACAGTGACATCCTGTACCTGTCTATTCAGACATAACTCTCACTGAGTTCAACGGGACTTACCCTCAAGTTAGTGTGCACAGGTGTTTGCTCCTATGAAATCACAGTGTGTATGAAAGCCTACAGCACAACTGCAGGGAGTCAGTCAAACTGTGTCTTCAATGGGCTTGAGGCAGAGTTGTGTAATTTCGGAGAGGAAGATGGAAAAAGCTGAGATCACATGAGCCTTGGAAAAACTAATAGCCTCTCTCTTCTTACATTTAAGTCTGGAGAATTACAATTTTTTTCAGAAAGCCCAGGGCATGAAGTTGGATGGAAGAGAAGAGAAAATGTCCTTCTGGCCAGTAATCATTTGTACCCAGTCCCTAACCTGCAAAGCAGTTTTTACAGTCGTCATTATTAACCCACTATTAGAGTGTAAGAGGAGACCAAGCAGAGAGAAATAGTAAATGCTGCAAACGCTGAATTTCAGAAGGAAATTGGAACAGCTCTAAACACATTAATTGTACTTTAATCACTTATTTGTGTACAGATTTCTGGGTTTAGAGAACTGCGCAGTAAAATTTAGAGAAGTGGGAACTTTGAAGGAGACCTGTTCACATATTGTTCCAGGTCTCAACGAGGGATGTTCATATTAAAATGTGAAGCAAACTCAATTTCTCCCTTATCCACAGCTACACCATGCTGGATCTACCAGTTTCCAAAAATGTAACATGAGTGCTTGAAGGAAGCATGAGAACTTTCAATTTAATAAATAAAAGCAACTGCTCAATGTTAGAAGGAAAGGTTCTCTTCTGCATTCTTTATTTACTGGAACTTCACAGAGGCTAGAATCTACACAGGACTATGCAAGCTGCTTCTGAAATCCCTTTTCATGGGGGTCCTATGGGGAGAGGGCAAGGACTGTTGCTGAAAGTAAGAAATATAAGCAAAAGCCCCGTTGGGCTCAAAAAATAAGAGTTAAAGTCCTCTGCATCTAGGTCAGAGTCAACCAGTGTGCCCTTAATACTCAGCCAAAACCAGAGCAACAGATTCCCAGCTAGCCCCTCAACCAGGCCCTTTAAAGGCTGACCATTAATCCCGGTACAACCCAACCTAGATGGATACAGAGAAAATACAACATGCATGTTAGCAGAGCTAGGGATGGGGGGGGGGAAGAGAGAAAAACCAAAGATGTTTATAAGAGGCCTAGGTGACTGGATGCCTGGGATTTTTCCAACCTTGCATATTAGAAGTGGAAAGGAGATGACATAAGAGGACTATGTCTTCCAAGCCTTAAGGTGCCACCCTCAATTTTCTGAGAGCCAGCATCGGAATTTTGAGATACAGGTTCCTCAGTGCATGGAGTAAAACGCTCGCAATTTTCTCAGTGCCAGACTCTAATTTCTAGGGCACCAGTTTCCAGCTCTGGCTATGCATCAAAATCCAGAAAGTCACTATTACCCACCTCCTCGGTTTTCAGGACTGTTCTCCCCTACTAATTTTTTTCACCATGCACTCAACAGCACACCCACCCGTGTGTTCCCCCCCAGTCCTCTTTGTAAGCAGTGTTAGCAACAAGACAGCCAGACCCAACCCTAGCTGGGTGAGTTTCTCAGCATTTCCTCCCTGCAGTTCGAGAGAAGAGTTTTTCCAAAGCTGTTTCCAACCCATTTCAAAACTTCAACGTTCCTGGCATCAAAGAGCCCAATTAGAGACTCTGGCAGGGGAGAGTTTCTTTGGGT
This sequence comes from Rhineura floridana, assembly GCF_030035675.1. Taxonomy (NCBI): domain Eukaryota; kingdom Metazoa; phylum Chordata; class Lepidosauria; order Squamata; family Rhineuridae; genus Rhineura; species Rhineura floridana. The sequence continues at coordinate 147,935,643 of NC_084486.1, read as the reverse complement.
AGCCATCTGCAGCCAAGAAAGCTACTCCAGAAAGTTGCAGCAATCCTAGCTGGATCTCATCAGCCACGTCCCTCCAGGGGAGTTCAAAGGTTACAATCAGACCAGGAAGAGGTGGCACTTCTAGGGAATGAAAGGCATTGCATTCTTCCCAGGAATTAATCATGTGGAAGGCCAGGAAACAGGAAAGCATTTTGCTCCAGTGACACCACTGGAAAGTGATGGCAAAGAAGTGTGTGCACATTTTGGAAGGCAGTCAAACACAAGGTAGAGTTTGCTGCAGAAAGGAATACTGTACCAAAATGGCAAGTTTTTCCCAGTGAAGGAGACAGCATCTAGCTGGGCCTTGAAGAGGGACAGGCAACTGCTGAGACCTGAGGAGGCCTACTCTATTCTGCAGGCAGGTGTAGCATCGCTTTTGCCACTCAAACCAGCCACTTCTCATTGTATGATGAAGCTGGCACTTCACCTAGCAGTGGGGACTTCACAAGCATGGAGTATGTGCTCTTGGGTAGAGCTGGGACATTATACACCAAATCCCCCCCCCACACACACACACTCTCACTCTCTCTCTCTATTTCACTCTCGCGCGTGCGCGTGCGTGCGTGAGAGAGAGAGAGAGACTTTGAAGGAAGAAGTCTTTATTGCTTCCAATTTGAAAAAAATTCTCCTACTTTACTACCAAAGGAAATTGTGGAGAAAGTTTTTACCACAAAGGTAAAAGCAGCCTATAAGCTGCTAGGTTATGGCTGTCCAGAAGATGCCAGAAAACACAAGGCCAATTCCAGAAGGATAGCTCTGTTAAATTCTGTGTTGATCTTTCTACAACAGACTCGTGGCATCTTGAAATATTAAGATATTTATGGTCATATAACCTTCTGTGGACTAGAAGCGACTTTGCCAGACATGTAAAGTGCTGCCCTCAGCTGGTTCTCTCCCTCTCCCTCTGGACTAGGAAATGTTAATAGCGGCAGTAGATCTCCAGAACCCAAATGTATACAAGACTCACTCCCAACAGTAGTAATTGACAGTTATACTCCCTTTCCAGCTAACGATTATCAGCAAATCAGATTTAGGCTTTATAGAGCAGGGGTTTCTTTCACACTACAGTGTTAAATTATCAAAGCATAACTAGAAAGACGGTATTACCACCAATTATTGCTGTCACCGTGCTTATCTTGTGTATGCTTGCGACTGCAGCTTCTGACATTTCCTGGAAATATCATCAAAATGGAACTCACTGCTTCGCATTCTTTTCTCTGTACATTAGCCTGCCAACCGAGGAAAACACTTCATACATCTGATGAAGAGGACTACAGCCCACAAAAAAAAAAGTATGCCACAATAAGTCTGCCAGTCTGTGAAGTGCCACAATACCCTCTGCTGATTTTAGAAAACACCAAGAGATTTCCCTAGCGTAGCACGGCTAACCTGCACTGGGTCACCTGTCGTCTCGGGGCATATACAAGTTAGTCCTAAGCCCTTTCAGGAAGGGCCATGACTCAGTAGTACAGCCCATGTTTTGCATGCAAAAGGACCCAGGTTTAACCCCCAGCATCTCCAGGTAGGGCTGGGACAGACTCCTCTCTGAAACCCTGGAGAGCCACTGCCAGTCAGTGTAGACAATATTGAGCTAGATGAACCAATGGCCTGACTCTGCCTAGAACAGCTCCCTGTGTTCCACATCAAGGACCAAATCACCATCTCCCCCAGTAGAGACAGACCATCACCAGCCAATCCTCATCCTTTTGTTCTCATCATATGGCATTCGGGTACAATTTTGTCTCTGCCACTATTTAGCAGGATCTTCCATTATGATTTTATTTATTTATTTATGCTTATTATTTGATTTATATCCCGTCTTTCGTCCTGGCAGGAGCCCAGGGCGGCATAAATGCAATGGCTCCCCTGCTCCTGAACAGCAAAGCAAGCGTATAGCCTCCTTCACGGGATCTTCAGTGCGCCTGGGAGAGAAAGCAAGGCAAAAGCCAGTCTCACCAGAGACAGCTGCTTGTGTCACTGAAGAGTGGCACGTTGCTACCATGGGAAGAGGTGCCAGAGGAGGATCTGCATCATAAAATAATAATAATCATCTGGGTAAACACAGGCCAAAGAGCCACTACATCACCAGGTAGAGATGATTTTCCCCCCTTACAAATGATGAAACAAGAAGTTTAAAATATCCTGTGAGGGCCTGACATCTGGAGTTGCTTTTCTCTGTGAAAATGCCAGGATAGCCTTCTGGAAGCACGCCAAAAAGAGTGGTGACGCTGCAGCAGAGTAGCTATTAAGCCTGCATGGATCGGATCACACTTCCTTCCCCCCAGCTTTGATGTCTGCCTCTCTCCCCCCTCGCCCCACTTCCAGGGACAGACTGGCCATTCATACTGACAGTTAGTAAGGCAGAGTGGATAAAGTCTGACACTTCATCTTGCTAAACCAGTGTATTAGAAGGATAATTCCAAGAGGATGGAACTTACATACATTCAACACGCACCTTCAATCAATTACCCACAATAAATCGGGAAGCCCACAGAATGCAGATGGGTCTCTTACAGATTTAATCTTATTGAAATTTCACAGCGGACTCACACTGGGCCCTGGCTGCTGCAGCATCTAACGAGCAAAATAAAAATTCTGATCAGGACTGAGGCAAGCACTCCAGGAAAATCTTGGCCAATGTCGGAACTGGCTTCTATTTGCTGATGAAGCAGCAAGGCACGACAAGCTGTCTCTCCCAGCTTTACCGCCTAACATTGTCAAGGAAGACTATCAACCTGGATAGTATGGCAGGGCTGGGCATACTTTGCACTTAAAAATATTAAAATTCTACAGGAGAATAACCCACACTACTTTATTATTTATTAATTTATATTAAATTTATATCCCACCCTTCCTCCCAGAAGGAGTTCAGGGCGGCAAACAAAAACACTAAGAGCACTCTAAAACATCTTAAAAACAAAAGATTTTAAAACATATTAAAACACAACATCTTTAAAAACATAGTAAAACCAACATCTTCAAAAAAAATCTTAAAAAAAAAACAACCTTTAAAAACATCTCAAAAAGCAATTCCAACACAGACGCAGACTGGGATAAGGTCTCCACTTAAAAGGCTTGTTCAAGGAAGGACTGTACGTTCTGTGGCAGAACATCTACTTTGCATGCAGATGCATTTTGTGAGCCATGTTAGGCAATTTGTGCAGAAAGGCCGGGTGGAAATCACAAATCAAAGCACAACGTAATTTCTTATTAATGTAATCACTGTTGTGACTGCAGCCTGGCCCTCTGATCTCTGTGACTGTCTCGATACCGTGGCCTGATCTGTTGGGGTGTCACAGGGTGCCTGGGTTATTCTTGCAAGCGCATCAGGTAGTTGGCTTTGCATCTGATGTCACAGGCCCACCTGCTGCCATTGGCTCAGCTGATGTCAAAGAATCTGGCCAGTCTTTAGAGCTTAGGGAGAAAACTAGAAACTGAAGTCCATATGAAATTTAACCACCTGTCACTCTCCTATGGCAGTACCCCATAGACTTTATAAGCACAGATCATTTGTATCTGAGCCTTTTATCAGAAAAGAACCGAGAACTCTCCCTGCAAGGTAGGATATTTTACGGACAAACACACACTTTAAGGCACAGAATGATCAGAACTCAGGGCTGGTCTACGCTGTTGCACACTAGTCTTAATTTTTCATACAACTTCTGGAGCCTCCTTGTGGCACTGCAAGAAACCTACATAGCCCCACATTACACTAAAAAAAACCCTCAAACCTCCCTGTCTCAGGTCTTGTTTACTTAAGTTGTTTCAGTTTAATGTACTGACAACTCTATGCTTTTACAGATATTTAAACGTGAGGTAGGGGAGATCAGGATTTTGCCTCTCAAGTGGTGCTCCAAAGGAGTTAGTTCAAGCAAACATTGCTGCTAAAGTACACCACGGACAAAGGTCATCTGCCAGGCATTGATGTAGTGAGCCATCACAATCAAGAAGGCAGGCTTATCTTGTCCTTAAAACTAATGGCACACACAGAGACATTTAGCTCTTGCAAGGTTAACAGCTGCAGGTGCTAAGTATTTCTGTGAGAGGAAAAACAACACGTCAATAGCAAGACTGTTCCCAAGAAGGCGACAGAGCACTGTAGTACTTATTTATGAACCGGCCCATGTCAGCTGTTTCTGGTGCCAGGCCAACACGGCTGCCTTACACATTCCTGAACAGCGTGGCCTCTTGTTTTACGTACCAGACACTGAGAGTTGTGAAGGAAACTACAGCCCAAGAGAGTCCCCCTCTGCCAACAGTCTCCTTGAGCAGACAGCACCTATAGGAAGAAAAGACCCATTTTGCAGGCCTTCCTGCCCTAGAGTAAAGGGGGCAGAGGGGAGTGACGCTATCAGGCTTTCACACCCTAGCTCTCACTGCCTCACTCCAAGTCTTATCCGTATAGCAACAAGGTTTGCCATGTGTAAATGACAGCCACACATGGAAAGGCAGGGGTGGGAAATCTGTGGTCCTACAGCTACTGTTGGACTACAACTCCCAGCAGCCCCAGCCAGCATGGCAAATGGTCAGAGATGGCAGGAGCTGCAGCCCTCCACATGTTCCTAGCCCTACATGACAAGTCCATCCAAGAATGCTCTGTTGCTCTACCCTCATCCACCCTTGCAATATCCTATGTGAAAGAGCAAGACACTTGCAGGTGGGAGCGACTGTTGCGCTCGCTTATGCTTCTCACACAAACCATCTGTTTATCCATCATTCCACAGGGAATCTCAAGGTACTGCCACTGAACAAGTGTTATTCTGCGTAGCCTACAGAGTCATTTATGCTCTCCCTTCTCTCGCAACACAGATTCGATTTACAAGTCAGTCAAACAGCAAGCATGCCCATTTGGAAGTGCACTTGAGAAAATATTATTTATACCTTTTACCATAACTGTGATCAAAATAATTATTCATCTGGTAGATAGCTTACAGATGCCACAAACTGTTTCAAATAGCACCTGTGTACATCTCCTTCCCCATCCCCAAAGTACATGCAGGTCTAGCATCATGACAAATCAGCCTGCCGGTCCAGGCTACCTCTATGGTGGCACTAGTGTTTTTGCCCTACACAAAGAAGCGAGTGTAGCCTTGCAAAAAGTTCTTATTTTATTTATTTTTTTATTTATATCCCGCTCTTCCTCCCAGCAGGAAAGATTATCTTCTTGAAAAATGGGGGCCCGCTCCTCTGCGCTGCTGATCTCTCCAGAAGCAGCACATTGGCTGGAGGAGCGCATGGGCCTCATTTCCCAGCAAAGTGGGCACACCTTCATTTCTGCTGCTCAGGAATGTAGAGGATGAAAGAAGGGAGGATGGGACCTGAGGCAACAGTATGACAGAAAGAAGGTACAGGTCAAAAGATCCTGGCAACAGTGGGAGTCCCCTGCAGTCAGATGAGAGGCATGGAAGAGCAAAGAGCAGCCTGCCAGGATTCACTGAAAAGCACAAGATGGGGGCCTCCGTCTGTGTGGTCAAAGAACCACACTGCACGGGCCAAGTGCAGAAACAAAGTGCCAGTCAAATATCCCATGCTAGCTGCCAAAACCCTACATTCAAAAGACTCTGCTCGAAGCCAGTCTCTACCTCCCCATGTCATCAAGCCATTTCCTTGTCTGCCTTTGCCATTCTTCTGGAGTACGCGGCCTTAAACCTCCTCAAGCAACTCTAGTGAGCAACTCTGGGTGCATCTGTGCTTGGGAACAAGGAGTTGGCACAATCTGCTTAATCCAGTTTTTGCGAATATTTTAGGAAACAGCACTATCTGCTTTATTTACCAAGCATATGCTCATAGCAGTCAGTAGCAGCATCTCCGTTGGGCACTTTAGTGGATGACTTATGTCAGATTAAGGGCTCAGCTTTCCTATGAGCTGCTTTTTAGGGAGGGCTTGCCTTGAACTCAACCGTGGTCGGATCCTCTCCTTTTCAAATAATAAAAAAGTTCATTTAAAAGGCTCAATCCTGCAGAGACCCAAATGCCCCCTTGGGGAAAAAAAATCCATGAAACCCCCATGCTTTTCAATTAAGACTCCCCACGTGGACATGACAAGCTTCTGCCTGCTCTACTTAAAAGTTGCCCCAAATTTGAGGACTTTTTGCAAAAGCAAAAGGGATTTCTTTCACTGCTTGGGTTGAGGCACCTCTTCTTGCTGCACATCTGAAGTCTAAGAAGCACAGCTGAAAATCCATTGATAGGGTGTGTGTCCCCATAAGCCACCCCCCAAAAGCATGAGGAACATACCCATTGGTGCAGTTGCCATCCCCCTTTTTCCGTGTTTGGGGAACCTAAAGCACATTAGTAATAGACTTTTGACATCCTTTTCTTCCCAAAATCACTTCTCCCCAGTTGGCTTCCTCCCAGCAGGAGCTACTGCCAGACGTGGGAGGCCCACCCTGGGGAAGAGGCTGGGGAGATGGGGAGAGGCAGTTTCAGGGGGAAGGCTCAGTACTCCTCCTCCCATCTGCCCACACTGCACTCAAACTCTCGCTCCCACCCTCCACTTGGAAGGGATTTTCAGTGGCAACCAAATTCTGCCATGTGGGTCCATTGCCAACACTTGCCATTTGGGCCCAAAGAGGCTGAGCTGCAAATCCACGTTGACTCTTGCCTCTGTCATCAGCTCATTTGCAAGCCACGTGTGGTCAGCCTCACCTTCTAGCTGCCATGTGGGGATAACAACAAACTATCTTGTAGGGTTGTTGTAAGGCTAACCATAATACAACTTACATGACACTCAATACTCCAACATGCTCTATAAAAACTAAATATTATTATGACTACTACTGCTGCTCATACTGGAGGTTGCCCAAATGCAAGTCAGAAGCTAAACACAAAGTTACTTGGAAAGATAAACACATGCAAGCGGTTGCCCACCTGAGGCTGTTGGCTGACAAATTCATTTTTAGGAATCTTTTCAGTTGTCAGTCTTGTTTAACATCTGTAGCATGCACAGCTTATGGCTATACTTTGAAAATAATTCAGGATTTCCACACAGTACAAAACAGAAGTACGAGGATTATGCATCAGCCAACTGGCTACAGAACCAACAGATCTCACAGAAGGTGGCCAAATCAACCACCAGAGGATCCTGGCTACCGGGCTGTGGAGTCGGTATGTCAAACCTTCGACTCCGACTCCTTCATTTTTCTACTGTCCGACTCCGACTCCTTCATAAATGGCAAATATATATTAATGTATTAATATTAATAAATTAATATTAATATTAAAATATTAATTTTATTTTGAAGTCGGAGTCAGTACATTTCTACCGACTCCGACTCCACCCAAAATTGCTTCCGACTCAGACTCCAACTCCATCTCCACAGCCCTGCCTGGCTAGATGTAAAAGTGCAAACTTGCCCCAGATTTTGCAGGGAAGATTGGTCAGCAGGAAGAAATGTAAGACAGCTACAGAGAGCCATTTCTGTGGCCTCATCTACACAAAGAGAAGCTATGATCCTGGTGAAATCGCAGAGCTGGGGAGGGCAGTCCAATAATGTGCCCTCTTTGCAGTCTCCCACCCACCTTTCCTGAAATCCCCTGCTTTGAAAAAGGCTCCAGTGAGGGCTGAGGAGAAACAGCAGAAATCTTCCTCCCTCAAGCCCAGCTTGCTGAAGCAACTTGCTTCCAAAGAAACTGGGTGAGAACGAATAAATGAAGGCTGGCTGACATCACTGAATTTCTAGAGAGAGTTGTTGAGAATCATACCTGCTTGAAACTTGCACCCTGTGACCTGGAAGCTCTTATGTCAGATGTGTGGTGTGTGGTTGTGCAGTGGCGCTCTGCCTATGCTCTTCTCACAACTTCACATTTCCCAGCAATGAGCTCTGTCACCAATAAGGGAAGAAGATGGATGGACCAGCACAAAGATCCACAGTTGGGGTGAGCAACCTGTGGCTTCCCAAATGTTGCTGGATGCTAACTCCCATTAGCCTCAGCCAGCGCGGCCCAATGGTCAGGGGAGATGGCAGCTGCAGTCCAGCAACTGCTGGAGGGCTGCAGGTTCCCCACCCCTGATCGAAGGGAATATGGGAAAGCCCAGTGAGAGCCCTGGTTCAATACAGCTGAACTATGGAAAATATACATGTGGCTCTATCCCTTCTCTCAGAGCAAAGAAGCTGAGTGTTTGAAATATGACCAGCTCTTCAAGAGCACAGCTACCTCTTGGCTTCAGACCGAGGCTCCCTATCAGAAACACCTTTGCTGGACAGCTCCACCACAACTAAAAGTACCAAGGTGCGCATACTGCAAGAACGACACTGATCCTGGCCTAGGAAAAACTGTGGTATTCTCCGATATTAAAATCACAGAGAAGGAATCAAACCTGGAAACAAAGCATTTGTAAGGTTTGGGCTTTAGCAACTCTCACTGTCAGAAAGGGGGTGGCAGATTTGTTTATTTATTATTTGATTTATATCTCTCCCTTCCTCCCAGCAGGAGCCCAGATGCAAGAAGTTTCCCCCAATGACCCGATACAGAAGGTTCCCCTGGAGCTGCTTATTTTCAAGGCACTTTGCTCACGAGGAACCTCAGACACTGTCCTTAAACCTTCATCAAATCTCTAATTCTTGCCAACCATGAATCATCTCAGCCTGTCTTGCCACACCGCCTTCGTAGCTACTGATCTCTAACCTGTAATCTCTGAAAAACACCTAGAAACAATGGCTCTAGAAATTGGCAACCATACTGCAGCCTGTTATGTAGAATCCAGGGGATTACATGGATAGATACAGCCCTTTTCCTTTAAAAGCTAGCATTTAGTCCTTATAATCAGATAAGAATATGGGTAAACCACTTCTACTAAAAACTGAGGGATGCCCTTGCAGATAAAGTCAAGAGTTGCTAGAATGCACTAACATTTTACTGGTCCATCAACCAACATATACCTAGATCATTTTACTTTTAAAAAACGAAGATCTCCTGAGACATTTTTCTGCTTGGTCACCTGCAAGCAATTCTAATTCATCACAAGGAGCCAGACAAGTGGCTATTTAGAAGCCTAGTTGCCTTCATGTACTCAACCAAGTTGTTTTAGAACACATACTACAAATGGAAGCCACTATTGAAAAAACAGGCCAATTTCTCAAACAGTTTCAATGAAATGTGGGATTGCTAGTGTTCAAACAAATATATACATATTATATATTATACATATATATATGTAGAGAGAGAGAGAGCATCGAACTGGAAGTGCATAAAAACTCTTAGCCTTAAGTGAAGGGCTGTGTGAGTTTCTCAGGAAAGTTCTTAATCCAGCATTGCTGAGCCATTCCCTATGGATACTGATCTCTGCCCTTACAGAAGAACTATTTCCACTGCTCCAGCTGCCTTTTTTCTAATCACGAACACCAAACAAAGACACACCACTACAAACACAATTGGGCTAGACAGCAAGTTGTGCAAAGCATGCCAATTAAGTCCAGGAGTTCTCAAACGGGCATCATATTTTTCCCCTCAGCCAGGAAACCTGCATTTGAACCTTCCCCCAGTTTAGTAAGATAATTTAAGTCCACTTTGCATGTGATAACAGTCTCCCAGGCTGCCCTAAAGTGCGGCGTCCATACTTAAAAGCAAACTAGTCTATCTCCAGCGTTCTTGGCAGCACAAACCACGCTGACTAGTGTTCCCATGAGATGAAGTACTGATCCCTACAAGTGCTCTCCCAATTACAGACACTTCGTTCTATCGCATGGCACCTCCTTGAGCTGGAAGTTTTACTTCACTGCCATCCAAAACAAGTGGCACCTCATACAGCAGGAATGGGGACCCTCCAGCCCACAACCCTAATTAGGCCCACCAGGTCCCCCATTTGGCCAAGCCACACCCACCTGCTGTAATATATGTGGGGCAAGTAAAGATGTGGCTGGGACAAAGGGGGAGGGTTGCAGCTATCACCAACCGGCTGATCGGCAGTACCTAGAAAGCCCTGTGTGCAGCAGTTACCAAGCGCCGACAATCAGCTGATTGTCACTGCTTACACAGCTTCTTGCAAGCCCCAATAATCAGCCAATTATCATACAGGCTGTTTTCTGCATTTCTCTCATTGGTGTATGATAAGGTCAACAAGCACAGGGCAGGAAGAGAAGAGACCGTAAGTACTAACAGGTCAATCCTGTCCTTGCTTACTCCAAAGTCAGTTCTGGTGAGTTTGCTAAGGCTTACTCCTAAAAAAGTATACCTAGAACTGCAGCCCAAGGCCAGTATTAATTAGACCTACACATTTTGGGGTTAATGAATCATCACTTCTCAGAGCAGGATTTAGTCCCTCCTGCCCAGATCAGGCTGCTTAGCGACTCCCCCCCCAGCGATCTGCAGTCAGGCTATTTGCTCATGTGCTTTCAAGCTATTTCTTTGCAAGCCCTTCACTGCAATGCACCCACTCCTGGTCTTGGCACACTATGATCTGGGTTATGTGGGTTAATCCTGTAGAGGCTCACATCTATAGAATCCTTGCCCTGAGTTTAGGAGGGGAGAGGGCTGGAACTGCAGAGTTTCCAGCTCTTTCCAACTCTACAATTCCCCTCCTATCTAGAAGCCTGGCAAACCTGCCAAGCCACAGGGCATGCTGGCCGCAAGCAGATGCTAATACGTGCCTTGTGCTTACTGCAGACCCCTTTCTAGCAGACTCAAACTGAGGCTCATCTACGACAGAGGGAAAACGTTAAGTCTCCATCTCACACTGCTCAAAATAAATATGCAGGGCTGGCATGAAAAGGAAGACGCGCTACAGACACAAGATCACTCAGAAGGGCTCCACTGCCACCCCAAGAGCTCTCCAGAGAACAAGAACTTCTGCTCTCCCCAACTTCCCATGCCAACCACCCCCACAATTACACCCAAATACACTCTATTAGACTCACTGAACTCTACCCCCACAGATACCATATTTACCCCAATATTGCACCTATAGAAATTAGAGAACACGCCCACACGTCCCTTCCCCAGCCTCCAAGTAACGATACCGTGTTTAACCGATCAAGCCTTAAGAGGCATCTTTCTCCTCCAAACACAGTAGACATACCGTATTTCTCACACCCGCGCGCACTCCCATTACCGTAGTTACTGCTCTCGCGCTCAGCCACAAACCCCACCACCTCAACTACCGGTTGTGTCGCTGTTACCGTATTTCCCCGACTGCCGCTCCCTCCCTCGCTCGCTACCGTATTTCCCCCTCTCCTCCCCCCCGCCCTCGGGCGCCGCCAGCAAGGCTGGATACAGCTTGAATCCCCTCAGGATTTCCTTGGCCCGCTCCTCCTCCTGGCCCGACATGGTCCCGCTCCTCACGTCAGGGCGCGGCGGCCCCCCGGCCCGGGCTACCTCCCTCGCTCGCTCGCTCGCTCGCAGGCCTGAGGGGGTCGTCTAGAGGAGGCGAGAGCGCGCCCGCCGCTCCCCAGCCGAACCAACCACCCGGGGAGGTCCCGGCTGGCCCGGCAGAGCCAACCAATCGCCGCCCGCCGCTCCTGCCTCCCCGCGCCCGATTGGCAGCGCCGGCGACCAATCCAAGGGAGAGCGCGGCTGAGGAATAGGCGGCGGCAACAGCGCTCCGCTGGTCGCTAAGGGTGAGACGCCCTCCCCGCAACGGACCCCTGGCGACGGGCGTCGGGTGTCACCGCAGGACAATCTTCGCCGAAAGGCGAAAAAGCGGGTGAGGAGGAATAGGCTAGCGGCTGGTGCCTGCAGCTTGGAGCGCCCCCTGGTGGCTGAAGAAGAGTATCCCAACGCTCGGGCGCCGCTAGACATGTGGGCGTCGTCCACACTTTATGCCGAGAACCCTCATCTTGGCCGGTCTTGAGTGTGCCCTTATGTTGGTTGTAATTCGGCTAAGCCCTACTCAGAGTTTGTTGTTATGTGCCTTCAAGTCGATCACGACTTATGGCGACCCTATGAATCTCCAGTAGCATCTGTTATAAACCACCCTGTTCAGATCTTGTAAATTCTGGTCTGTGGCTTCCTTTATGGAATCAATCCATCTCTTGTTTGGCGTTCCTCTTTTTCTACTTCCTTCTGTTTTTCCCAGCATTATGGTCTTCTCAATATATGTCCAAAGTATGATCACCTCATCATTTTAGCTTCTAATGATTGGTTTAATTTGTTCTAACACCCAAATATTTGTCTTTTTTGCAGTCCATGGTATCTGCAAGGCTCTTCTCCAACAGCAGATTTCAAATGAGTTTATTTTTCTCTTCTCCACTTTTTTCACTGTCCAACTTTTACATCCATACATAGAGATTGGGAATACCATGGTCTGAATGATCCTGACTTTAGTGTTCAGTGATGCATCTTTGCATTTAATTTTTTTGCAAGCTCTTTGACAGGCACACAATAATCTTGGTTTCACAAATAAATCAGCCTCTGGGCTTCCTTTCGGCTTTGACCCAGCTGCGTCATTAATGACAGCACTACTAGTACGTGTCCGTTGTTCTTCCCCAGTAGCTCAGCCTAGAGGCTGATGTGCACAGATGCGAAAGAAGAGTCCGGAGTTGTACAATGCACACAATAGGAACATGGAATGTGAGAAATGGGGATGCCACAGCATCTGATTGTCCTGATGCGGAACCTGTACTCTGGACAAGAGGCTACTGTAAGGACAGAATATGGAGAAACTGATTGGTTCCCAGTTGGAAAGTGTGTGAGACAAGGATGTATTTTGTCAACCTGTTTGTTTAATCTAAACGCATAACATATCATACTGAAAGCAGGATTGGACCAAGATGAAGGATGTGTGAAAATTGGAAGGAGAAATGTCAATAATTTAAGATTTAGTCAAAAAGACTAAAGTAATGACAACAGAAGATTTATGCAACTTTAAAGTTGACAATGAGGATATTGAACTTACCAAGGATTATCAATACCTCAGCACAGTCATTAACCAAAATGGAGACAATAGTCAAGAAATCAGAAGAAGGCTAGGACTAGGGCGGGCAGCTATGAGAGAACTAGAAAAGGTCCTCAAATGCAAAGATGTATCACTGAACACCAAAGTCAGGATCATTCAGACCATGGTATTCCCGATCTCTATGTATGGATGTGAAAGTTGGACAGTGAAAAAAGCGGATAAGAGAAAAATCAACTCATTTGAAATGTGGTGTTGGAAGAGAGCTTTGCGCATACCATGGACTATGAAAAAGACAAATAGTTGGGTGTCAAAACAAATTAAAGCAAAACTGTCACTAGAAGCTAAAATGTTGAAACAGGTTATCGTACTTTGGACACATAATGAAAAGACATGATTAACTAGAAAAGACAATAATGCTGGGGGAAAACAGAAGGGAGTAGAAAAAGAGGAAGACCAAACAAGAGATGATTGATTCTATAAAGGAAGCCACAGACCTGAACTTACAAGATCTGAACAGGGTGGTTCATGACAGATGCTCCTGGAGGTCACTGATTCATACGGTTGCCATAAGTCATAATCGACTTGAAGGTACATAACAACAACAAAAATTGTAGACCAATATAAACAGGCATAGTAATATTTGGCATTTCAACTTTTCATATATTATCATGTCAAACTAGTCAGAATAACAACCCTGTACAGTAGGCCACTGTTACTATCTCCATATTGTGGAGGGGGGGGAAACCAGGAGCTTTAGAGAGAGACTTGCCTGTGGACACATTTCAAGGGGGTGGTGGCTGAATTAGTCAGTGGCAGGAAAAAAAACAGCAAATAGTCTTGTGGCGTATACAGACTAGCAGATATATGTATTGTTATAGCATAAGCTGTCATGGACTAAAACACTTTTCCTCCAAGGCATGATGAAACTGCTGAATGGCAACCAAGATACCAGGAAGTTCAATATTATTCCTTTGGGTCAGAATGGAGAAGTGGATTCTCAAATCATCTTAACCATGCTGGATGCTGAATAAAATTATCGCCATAAGTGGTTCCTGTGCTTATCTGACATGCAGTTAAGCTCTAACTTAATTATCACCGACAGAGCACTTCTATATCAAGGAAGCCAGCATAACTTGCGCCAGCTGGACTTACACCAGCTGAAAGTCCGCTAGATCCTGACTCCATTCGGGAGTCCTTGCGAGGGGAGAAAGCTGGCTCAGCCGGCAGAGCCCAGTAGAAAGAAAACAAAAGCAACAAAAAACAGCTATTGTGTGTTTTTACTTAGACCACCCTTTTTCTGGGACTGAAAGTCACATAATTGAGCTGAATGGATGTGGTGTGAATCCCCTTCCACTGGGTCCCATTCCCACCACACCCTCGAAACACCCCTTTTTGGGGACTTAATGCTGGCTTAATTTATGCCTTTCTTTGGTGAGCTAGCTGAGCCACGGCTGAACCAGAATAGCCTGACTAAACAGGGACCCAGCCAGTCAGCTGGAGATCCACCATATCCCCCCTCAATCCTGCATAAATACCTATAAAATTGTGCCCTGATTATACTTTTTGCATCTCGTTACCATTCAGTTCCTATCTTGCATTTTTCTCCTTTGCACCCAACTGAGATTTCACTTCATGCATATGACCGAGGGGTCGTTAGTCCATGAAAGCTTATGCCATAACAAATATATCTTGGCAGTGTTATCGCCAAGGCCACCTGACACATTTGAGACAAGATGCGATTCCAAACAAGGACGTACTGATTCATAGCTCAGTCTTTAAGGCAACACAAACTGACACCAACTCTCATAATTGTATTATAAATGAGCAGTGATGTTCACAGCATGAGCAAGCCAATTCCATGGGATCTGGAGATATAGCCCATCAAAGCATTTTTTAATGTTATTTTGTAAACTATACTATCAAGAAGAGAGCCAGTGTGGTGTAGTGGTTAGAGTGTTGGACTACAACCTGGGAGACCAGGGTTCGAATCCCCACACAGCCATGAAGCTCACTGGGTGACCTTGGGCCAGTCACTGCCTCTCAGACTCAGAGGGAGGAAATGGGAAACCCCCTCTGAATACCGTTTACCATGACAACCCTATTCATAGGGTTGCCAAAAGTTGGAATTGACTTGAAGGCAGTCCATTTCATTTTTCATACTATGGAGCGCTTATTTTTCTATGTGAAGATTTACACATAGAGGAAATAGGCCATCCTGGTTGTGTTCAAGCTAGACTGTCCACCAACACTAGCTGCTGAGAGACCCCAATACTCTTCAGCAGTTGGCCCAAAATGCACAAGAACCAAAACCACGGGCTTCCTGGTGCCAAATCTGTCGTCCTGGCCTTTGCCTCTGCCCCCAGTTACCACCTGCACCAAGGTGCATCATCAAAGGGTGACACTAAAGTGTGCAGTTTGAAACTAGAAAAGGTTCAGAACAGCGCAACCAAAATGATCAAAGGGATGGAGGAACTTCCCTATGTGGAAAGGTTGCAGCATTTGGGGCTTTTTAGTTTAGAGAAAAGGCGAGTAAGAGGTGACATGACAGAAGTGTATAAAATTATATGCATGGCATGGAGTAAGTGGATAGATAAAGTTTTCCTCCCTCATAACACTAGAACTTGTGGACATCCAATGAAGCTGAACGTTGGGAGATTCAGGACAGACAAAAGAAAGGACTTCTTCACACAGTGCAAGGTTAAACTATGGGATTTGCTCCCACAAGAGGAAGTGATGGCCACCAACTTGCATGGATTTAAAAGAGGATTAGAAAAAATGGAGAAAAGGGTTATCAATGGCTGCTAGCCATGATAGCTAAGCTCTGCCTCCATAGTCAGAGGCAGGATGCTTCAGAATACCAGTTGTTGGAAACCACAGGAGGGGAGAATGTTCCTTGCACTCAGGTCCTGCTTGTGGGTTTCCCATGGGCTGCTGTGAGAACAGGATGCTGGAGTAGCGGGCTCACCTTATGTTCTTACATTATGTTCTTACTTGGGTTAGATCCAGGAGGCTCTTCTTAGATTCTTACTTGGGTGGCACACTTTTGTGGCATACTGTGAAGGGGGGGTGGCTTTGGAGGGCTCTTCTTATCTGGTTTAATTTTATTGCACATTTTTATCCTATACTATAGGACTTATCATTTTCAGTACATCAATTACGATGATAATTATGAAAGTGTCTTAAAGGTTCAGTTGAAACAGGGACATGCCCTAGCATGGGTCCAGGCTATTTGTCAAAACGCATCGCCCTCTATGTGCCTGCCCGGGCCCTGAGATCCTCAGGAGAGGCCCTTCTTTCAACACCTTCATCCGCACAAGTACAGCTAGTGAGGATACGAGATAGGGCCTTCTCTGTGGCTGCCCCTAGGCTTTGGAATTCCCTCCCTAAGGAGATATGAATGGCCTCTTCCCTGCAGTCCTTTCGTCGACAGGTAAAAACTTTATTATTTCAGCAAGCCTTTGATTCCGAAGGCGGCCAAGGATAGGCCCAAAAGGAGGTCATATTGCTCTTGCTTGTTTATTTTTTTAATTATTCTGATTTTATGAGTATAGTTTTTAATTATCAGAAACAGTTTAATGCTATTTTAAATTAGAGTTCATTTTTTAATTATATCTATATTTATTTATTTATGTATTATATGCTTTTAACTTTGGTAGGTTTTAATTGTATCTGTTTTTTATCTGGAAGCCGCCGTGAGTTCCAATTTGGAAAAATGGCGGGGTATAAATAAAGTTAATAATAATAATAATAGCATGGCCAAATCCTTCCACATCATTTTTGTTTGTTTGTTTAGTGTAGGTAACCAAAATTCCAAATGTGACACTTTGGTTTTATAGTTTTCTAATGATTCATTATAGAAGTATTACAGCCAACAGCAGGAAGAGGACTCTGCTAAATTTAACAATGGGAAGCTTAAAAGGTTTCAGATATTTCAAGTACTACATCGTACTAATCCCATCATGTAAATATACGCTATCTGCGCCTTCAAGGAGTTTGAATATCTTATTAATTCTAGCTCAGACAGAATGTAAGGCAAAACCTCATGTACATTCATAAGATCTTGATGAAATTGTCTTATCCAACATTATCTATGGCAGTCAAGACCACCTGAACAAGCCTGTCGATTGGAACAACAGTTAGAGCAGTGGTTTCCAACCTTTATGAGTACAGGACCACCTTTGTAAGCTCAAAAAATTTCATGGACCCCCCACGCACACTAATTGTAATTTTACTCTCTGTTAATTGAAAAAATTGTGTGTGGCAAAATCACATCTCCAAATATCCCTTTCCATAAAAAGCTCCCTGCAGACAGGGAGGTGTTGCTTTCTTTTCTTAATGCAGGGGTCCAATCAAATTGGTATCCCCCTTCCCCACCACACACACAAAGTCTGAAGATGTACAGTCCTGTCTCCCAACACCAGTGGGTTACAGTGTTAGACTAAGAACCAGGTTCAAATCCCCATCCAGCCATGAAGCCCACTGGGTGACCTTGGGTCAGGCACAGCCTCTCAGCCTGACCTATCTCACAGGGTTGGTGTAAGGATAACAAGGAAAGTGGGGGGGGGACTATGTGCACCACCATGAGCAACTTGGAGGAAAAGTAGGATATAAATGCAGTAGTAATTAAGTAAATTCATCTGCAGTATGTGGACCCCATCCTCAGCCAACCTGCTGAGCTTTTTAATAATGATGATGATGATGATGGTAGTGGTGGGGATGCTAGATTGTGAAGACAAAGGGGTGGATAGGTTGAGGAGGGGGGTTAGTGCTTTTAGGCCTTGGGATGATCATCAGAACTGATGGCTTGGTTAGCGTGCACTTGGGGAATAAGAGTGGAGCAGAAGACAGATCAGCACATGTACCCACAAACACACCTGCCCCTCCTGCAAGCATCTGCAGGCGTGCATGCATTTGGGCACGTGGGAGGGGGGAAACCCTCAACTGCTGCACCGTCTTGGAGAGAGAGGTTGGGGGGCGGAATGTAGGTGGAAGATGTTGCAGAGTGGCAAAATTAGGTATTTGAGCGTCTGAGTGAGCGTTGTGTATTTGAATCTTTGCTAAAAATTACACCTTCCCTGGAATTGGTCAGACAGAGACTTTACGTAAGCTTTAAAATAAGAAATAACTACTTTATTCTGGAAGTACATACTTGATAGGAAAGAGTTCTACATCTAGCTAACTAGCTAAGCTGGAGATGCAAACACTAAGCCTAGTGTTTGCCCTCATGCTTGGAGGAGAGAGAGAGACAAAGGAAATATGTCTGCTCTCCCTCTCAAGAAAAAGGAGGAAGGAGATGTGGTCAACATCCTAAGCATATCAGTCTAGCAGGAAGGAAGAGACAGCAGGAGATCAAAGGATAGGTATTAGCCTAGCAACCAGGAGGTCGTCTCTCTAGCTACCCTTTTTAACCCCATGCAGCCTCAGCCCACAAGTTGGAGTTGAACCACATATTCCAAAAGAAGAAAGGGGGGACACTGGCACACACGCTTAGCCTCAGAGATGGGGGGCGAACAAGTCCTGAGCTTCCTCACTGCTCCTTGGTTCCGTCTGGGTCAAAGGCGAGATCTTGGCAACCTCGCAATAAGAATAATTCTTAAAAGGAGGTGGTAGCAAAGCAGGAGTCAAGAAAGGCAGGCAGGCTGGCTGTCAGGAAGGAAGGGGGAAGGCAGCCTTTCCTTGCAGCCTTGGTTCTTTTTGCTTCACAAAAGGTCTTCTCTCATTCTGAGCAAGGGTGTCAGCCGCAGCAGCAGTGCGAGGAGATGGGAGTCAGGGTAGTAATCCCCTCTTCTTCCGGGTAGCACCTCCCTCAGCCTCCTTTGGCATCTGCCACATGTGGATGCCTGCCCTCGGCGTGCCTGAAAGACGTTCTGGCGTTTTAGCAAAGTCCTCTCCTCTTGTATGGAGCAATGGGGAGCAGGCAGCATCCAGGGAGTGAAGACTTTTTTTTAAAAAAAAAAGATAAATAATTCATTACTGTTCGCAGCCCCCTCTGGATTACTTCGTGGCCCCCAGGTTGGGAACCACTGAGTTAGGGGAAGGCTGTGGCTCAGTGGTTGGGCATCTATCTTGCAAACAGAAGGTCCAAGGATCAATCCCTGGCAACATCCCCACATTGGGCTGGAAATGTTCCCTGCCTGAAACCCTGAAGAGCTGCGGCCACTGAGCTAGATAAACAAATGATCTTACCCAGTTTAGGACAGATTCCCATGCTGCTTCTTATGAACAAAGCACTTCTAACAACAGTTTCGGTGAAAACTAAAGGAGCACCCCTGAAACGTTTGCATTGATGGCACCTTCCTCCATTAAAGCTGAACCATTTACTGAAATCTTCACAGCCAGTGCTTGGGGATTACTGGGTTAATGGACTAGGTGAGGCACTCTTTGTCACAGAGGTGGGCAACCTGTGGCCCTTGATCTCGCTCCATGCGGCCTCCAGTGCTCCCTCAGCATCTCCTGAGGCCTTGCTTTGATCAAGTGCTGCTACTGCTTGCGTGTTTGTGAAAATGGAAGTGTGTGTATCAGAGAGGGAGGGAGAGACAGCAAATGAATGGATGGATGGATGAATGAATGAAGAATACATGGATTATGAATGGGACAAAGAAGGAGAGCGAGAGAGGAAAGGGTGTCCCTGCCCACTTTTGGCTTCAGCCCTGTTTGCCATCTACACTATCCCCTAACTACTTTCACCCTACTTTCGTCCTTGTAGAACTCTGCAGGGAGGAGGAGGATGGGGACAGAACTAGAATTGGTTGGCTCCGCCTGTCATTGGCTCTTGTTCTGCCTGTCATTAGTTCTGACTGCCTATTGTCGGCTGTGGCTCCACCTACTCTTGGGCTCTCTGCCTTCCGCCCTACCATTCCCAATGGGCACCAGCCACCACTGCCTAAGGGAGTTCAAGAAGGTTGCCCACCCCTGCTGTGTCATATATGACAGTTCTGAGCCATTCGTTTTAGGTAATAGCGGGATGCGGTTTTGCTTTGCTTTTTGGAGGAAGAATTAAACAGATTGGTAACATTTTTGGTTGATCCATCACCCTTTGCACATTTCTGAAAAGGGTCCAAGATGTCTTCCCTTCACTAAGATTTGGTGCTTTCCCTTTTTAATTGGTCCTTGTTTGGTGACCTTTACTACCTAAAAAACTCTCTTTTCATTTTTTGTGAAATATATGCTTTGCTTTTATAAGTCATACCTTTTCGCCCCTTGGATTGCTTCTTTCTATTGCTTATTGCTAATATTCATGCTTGTACTTGAAGTAAAATAATATTTTTTAAAAGCCTAGGTGCATGACCAGGCAAAATTTAAATTGAATCATGTTGACCTTTTGACCTTCAAGCCAGCATCGTATTTCTCACATAGAAAATAGGTTTGTTGCCCCTTTGATGTTTACCCATTTGACCCATTAGCGGGTTATTAAAAGCAGATAACCTTCAAGAGCTGAAGGATAGCAAGGCAAGAGATACTTCAATTTCATCTCTGGAAGACTAATCAGTGCTTCTTGTTTGTCCTGCAACCACTGGTCAATGAGGGTTCATTTTGTATTGAACAAGGTGTGCTCAACCTGTTTAGCCAGAAGCCCTAGAATTCCTCAGAGGGCTCTTATTGGTAGGTTAGTACAGAATCTATTCTCTGGGAGTAAAGAGCTGAAGGCTGCATACACATCATACAGCTAATCACATTATTTCCCCTGAAAGAATCCAGGGACCTGTAGTTTACCCCTCATAGCACTACAATTCCCAGCATCCTTTACAAAACTACAGTTTCCAGGATTCTCTGCGGGGGGAAATGAAATTTCAATGTGCGTTAAAGGTATGGTGTGTGTACAGCTCAAAGCAGGACTGAGCCAATACATTTTGCTGCTTGAGTCCAAGGACAAGGTGGTCCCTTGCCCAGTTTCGTGTACAGATGCTGAATGGACTGAGGTTGTGCACACACCATACATTTAAAGCACATGGCTTCTCCCAGACAATCCTAGGAAATGCAGCTTACTCCTCACAGAGCTACAATTCCCACCATCCTCAATAAACTACAGTTTAGGATTCTTTAGTGGAAGCCATGTGCTTTAAATGCATGGCATGTGGGCAGCCTGAGAGTTGAGTTTTGCTTCAGTGGTGCTGTTGAGATATCATCTTGCAACATCTGTGTACAAACCATACATTTAAAGGATGTTTCATCCCCACAGCTGGCTCAGCCAGAGATCCACCATATCCTAACTCCCCTTAGCCCAGCGTAAATAACGATAGGATTGCGCCCTTAGGTACTGACCTAGAAATGGTCATGACATTACTAATATTAGCAAAAACAGAAATCACAGACATCTGGAAACAACTTAATCCACCTGCAACATTGAACTGGTTTAACAGAATATGGGAGGTAGTAAATTTATCAAAAATCACTTATTTAAGAGAAGAAATGGACAAACACACACATTTATAGAAAACTGGATCTATAGAATCTTCTTACTGACGTGGAATCAAGGTTATCAGGAGTACGCATATAAACTGTTTTCATCAATTTGAAATACATCTAGTACATATTTGCTTATGCATTTATTTATTCTGCTTTTTCTTATCTTTCTTTAAATATAATTTCTGATATAAGTCCCGTTTTTCTTTGCCAGTGTGGTGCAGGGGTTAGAGTGTTGGACTACAACCCGGGAGATGAGAGTTCAAATCCCCACACAGCCATGAAGCTCACTGGGAGACCTTGGGCCAGTCACTGCCTCTCATCCTCGGAAGGAGGCAATGGTAAACCCATCTGAATACCACCTACCATGAAAACCCTATTCATAGGGTCGCCATTAGTCAGGATCAACTTGAAGGCAGTCCATTTCCATTTTCAAACATGACTGCACAGAAATAAATCCCATTGAACTCAATAAGTATGCAAATGATCAAACCTGCCCTCCCCTCCTCCTCCCTCCTATCACCTCCCTCTTGCCCCTTCTCTCTCCCTTCCCCTCCACATCCCCTTCCAATCCCCTCCTTCTCCCTCCTCTTCCTTCCCTTCCCCTCCTCTCTGCCCTCCTCCTCCTCCTGCCCCCCCATGGTCAGTTTTACCTATCCGAGGACTACGACCTGGGAGACCAGGGTTCGAATCCCCACACAGCCATGAAGCTCCATGGGTGACCTTCGGCCAGTCACTGCCTCTCAGCCTCAGAGGGAGGCAATGGGAAACCCCCTCTGAATACCGCTTACCATGAAAACCCTATTCGTAGGTTCGCCATAAATCGGGATCGACTTGAAGGCAGTCCATTTCCATTTTCAATTATATATACTGTTGGAAGTATGTATGTGCTTTTTTTTTACAATAAAAAAGTTTATATATATTTTAAAAACCCTAAAATTGTAAAGTTCCCCAGATCCTTTAGGGCACAATCCTACTAGTATTTACACCAGGCCGAGGGGATACAGGATGTGGAGGATCTCCGGCCGAGCCAGCTGGGTCTGGCTCAACAGGGCTACACCAGGGTAAGTGCCTCATTCTGGCTCAGCTGAGACTGGCATAAATTATGCCGGTGTAAATCCCCAAAAAGGGGCATTCCGAGGGTGTCGCGGGCTGGATTGATGGGAGGGGGACTTATGCCATATCCTACAACTTCAGCTTGGTCATGTGGCCTCCAGTCCTGACGTAAGTTAAATTGGGGAAAAGCTCTGCTGGTTCTGCCAGTATTCTTCCCTCCCAAGGGCTCCTGAATGGGGTTAGGATCTGGCGTATTTTAAACTGGCTTGAGTTAACCTAAGAGAGCCAGTGTGGTGTAGTGGTTAAGGTGTTGGACTACAACCCGGGAGACCAGGGTTCGAATCCCCACATAGCCATGAAGCTCACTGGGTGACGTTGGGCCAGTCACTGCCTCTCAGCCTCATGAATACCCTATTCATAGGGTCGCCATAAGTCGGAATCGACTTGAAGGCAGTACATTTACATTTAAATTAACCTATAGGACTGGGCCCTTACGTTACGCCGGCTTCCTCGATGTAGGATTGCTCCCTTAAACTCCCTGTCTAGGTACTTCTGGGTGCTTTACCTGGGAGTGATGTCCCCAGTTGTTGTCTGGCATCACAGAAGTCTGTTCCCCAGGATCTTGTGGATAGGTAAAAGTAATTTTACACTTTTATTGACTTCTGGGCTAAATTCTAAATGAAGCTGTATATTCACCATACATTTAAAGCACATCCCCACCACCATCACCTACAGAATCCTGGGAACGGTAGTTTATCCATCACAGAGCTATAGTTCTCTGCACCCTTAACAAACTACACTTCCCAGGAGTCATTTTTTTTGTGTGTGGGGCGGAGGGGGAATGTGTTTTAAATGTATAGTGTATTTAAGCTTTACGCAATTGGACGGCTGGTTGTTAAGAAGAAAACAATAGTTTAATTGCTGCTTATATGGCCTCTCATAATTCATGATCTACCATTTCACCTGTTATCTATGATAAACATAGAGGAAGGCAATGGTAAAACCCCCTCTGAATACCGCTTACCATGAAAACCCTATTCACAGGGTAGCCATAAGTCGGAATCGACTTGAAGGCAGTCCATTTCCATTTCCCCCCCTAGTTTTGTATTTCTTACTGAATAACGCTTAGTGAAAAGTTAAATGAGTAAAGTTGTTTAATACATACATGACCTAGCTACTACATCTTGCGGCCCGTCGTCGTGTTTTGTTTCTCTTTTGCACTCACTATAATTCCGGCATGTAGCTGCCATTTCTATATAATATAGTTTACTTCAAATTTCATTTCCCCCTGTGTAATGGTTGCACTTTTATTTTTGTCTTCATATACTGTTCCTTATGTTTTCCTTTCCTGGGATTAATTTGGGTACAAGCTGCGTACACACCATAACTTTAAAGCACCCCCCACCCAAATCCTGGGTACTGAAGTTTACCCATTAGAAAGCTACAGCTCCCAGCTCCCTCAGCAAACTACAGTTCCTAGGATTCTCAGAAGGGGTGTGTGTGCTTTAATTGTATGGTGTGTATGCAGCCTGTATAAAGTGCTTTTGATTTTCCTTTCATATTCTTTGTGGATTGTATTTATATCTGTCAAGCCCAGCTCTAGAAACAAAGAGAAAGGACCTTTGGATTTACTGTCCCAAATCCCAGAGAATACCAAATTTTAAATAACCTTGTGAACTCTCCTTAAAACCTAAGGGGAAATTTAACAACCTTGCACACAGGGAAGGTTTTAGAGAGTAATTCCAGAACCAAGGAAACCAAATGTCAGAGTATATAGAGAATGTTTGTTTCAGAAAAGTCAGGATAGGGAAGAAAGAAGGAACAAATCACAGTTACTTTTAAATTAAACCAAGAAGTCGATTAAAATTATGTAGTTACATTTCCCCACTTTCGTAGTGTTAGGTTTCAGAGCATGTGCAGAGTTCCTTGCCAGAAATAGTTTATAAGTCCTTATAGAGCATCTTTGGTCACCTAATGGAGACAAAGGAACTGGGGAAACTTATTTTTTTTATTGTAAATTTAAAATAATACAAACATAAGTAATAATTAAATAAAAGAAATGTTAAACAAGGGATGTGAGGACACAATTATGGTTTCACATGTTAAACTAAAGAAAATAGTGAATGTGGTCTTACACCGTCAGCAATTTTTTCTTTCCAGCAAGAAATAAAGATTGCCCATTTTTTGAAAAAATTGTTTTCACATATTACATTTTCTCTGGCACTGATATAACAAATTAGCTTATACATAATTGCTGTATCTCAAATTCTAAAGGACAATTTTGCCAAAGAGGAGTGGATTCTTTTTTCTAATACAGGGATTCTGTATTAGTGATCTGGGACCTTCACTCAGGCCCAGCAGCATGTCTGCATTAAATATTCATTTTAATTTTAAATTGTATATTTATTGCGTCTTTTACTTCTTATATTGTGTTACAATTTGAATTCCATGCAATGCAAATTTTAATTAATTCTATAAAATACAATATAAGAAATACAAGCAGTAATAACAATACAATTAAAAGTTATCCGGCATTAGGCACAGAACATTACAATTGCTAAAGCAGGTAGAAAAATTGTTAAGTGGTCCACCAAGGTCCTCAGCAGTTTTCAGTGGTCCACGAGGAAAACAAGTTTTGGAACCACTGGCCCAATACATAGAAATGGGCATTTTAGCTTCTTTCTGGGCCTACATACAGTCAGGCTGTGCCTTGTCGTGCCACTTCCCCACCTGTGTTTGAAGGTTGGCAACCATGATGCGACATCACCAGACCCTGCTTTGAACCACAGGCATGGGATGCTGCCAGTCCTTGCATATCAAGAGATGGGCTGCTGCTGCTGCTGCTCACAAGGTGACTTCAGACTTACTTCTAATAACTATCATACACCGTACAGAGGCAGCTCCTAAATCCATCGGAATGAATAGGCTTTAGTTTGGCCTCACTCTGCACAGGACAGGGCTCAAGACCACTTACAACTGGATCCTGTGCCCTTGTTTACTTGGCAGTTGACTTCAATGCCTTCTTCTTCCAAAGGCATATAGCCTTAGGCTGTAATCCAAACCACACTTAACCTGGGAGAAAACCCCATTAAATTCAGTAGGGTAAACTTCTGAGCACACATAGTTATCATAGTGCTCTTAGGCCGCAATCCTCTACCTATGAAAATGAAATGGACTGCCTTCAAGTCAATCCCGACTTATGGTGACCCTATGAATAGGGTTTTCATGGTAAGCGGTATTCAGAGGGGGTTTCCCATTGCCTCCCTCTGAAGCTGAGAGGCAGTGACTGGCCGAAGGTCACCCATGGAGCTTCACAGCTGTGTGGGGATTCCAGCCCTGGTTTCCCAGGTTGTAGTCCAACACTCAATGGGACTTGCATCTGACGCATAGGATCACACTATTGAGAGTGTTCCTCAATTTTGATGAGGCGTTTGGTTCATTTGGATTGCATCAGTTTACGGATGCTTTATTTCCTTTTTTAAAATGTTTGTGAAGTGCTTTTAAAAGTTATATAAATCCTTTTTAATAACAAACGTTTACATTGTCGTATACTGTTTCGGAATTTTGTAAATTGTACATCAGTGTTGAAGAAGGGTAGCATATAAATCTTTGAAAACAAACTAAATAATAATGATGATGAAATAGAAATGAAGTCTCAAAATGCGCAAACTCCGATACGACACGGAGAAGGCCTCTGCGAGGCGACTACGAGGGTACGAAGGCGGCCCAGGGTGGAGGACACGAGCCTCTTTCCCAGCCGCACCCTGGAAACCCATCCTCACCGTTCGCAGGCGGAACCCTTGCGCGCAGGAACCAGCTTTCTCGCCGGATCATAGGCGTCGAACGCGCGTGCGTGACGTTGTTGCCGGCGCCCCTGCCGCCGCCGCCGCCGCCGCCGCTTGAGCGCTCGTTGCTGTCATGGCGGCCTGAGGTGCGGCGCGGGCGGAAGAAGGAACGAATCGGGCGGCAGCGGCAACTGCCAGGTAAGGGCTGCGGCAGGCAGGGAGCGGCCCCATAGCCGGAGCGAGGGAGGTCGTGACCCCGCGTGGGTTGGTGGGATAGCATTCCTTGCCCCACTTCCCTCCCCAGAGATGAAGATGGGCTCCCGCCCCTCGCCTCGCTCAGCTTAGGCTATGGGGGGGGTGAGGGAGAAAGGAAGAGCGCCCCTCCTCCCATTCCTCCCCCAACCAACCCACTTTCCTTTATTCCTTTCCAGAAAACCCTCTGCAGCGCCCGGTTCCGTTAGGTGCTTAAGCAATAAGAAACTCCCTCATGTGTGTGGGTGTGTGTGTATAAATAATATATGTGTGTTATGTGTAGGTATAATATGTATGCATGTGTGTTTGTATATATGCATCTACAGATGGTGCTTATAAATGCATATTAAATGTCTGCTCTGTAAGGGGATTTATTCTCCTTACCTGAGAACATGCTCTCAACCGAAAATGCACACAATTTTTTTTGGCGGGGGGAAGGATCTTGCCTTTCCTCGCCTGTGGGGTGACTTGAACCTTTTCAGAATAGAGGCACAGGCTGTGATGCGGGTAGATAATCTTACAATCTGGATTTAATGGTTTTGGGGTGTATGTATTTCTCCCTTAGATGGTGAAGTGTTTTACCTTAGCCGCATACACACTATGCATTGAAAGCACATGACTTCCTTCCAAGAATGCTAGGAGCTGTAGACTACCCCTCACAGAGCTATAGTTCTCAGCACCCTTAACAAACTACAGTTTCCAGGATTCTTTGGGGAAAGGCTTTAAATATATGGTGTGTAATTTTCTTCTAAAAGTGTTAAACCACCTCTGCTGTGTTTGAGGCCCTTTCTGCTCATTCTGTTGAGTGGAGCCCTGGACTCCCCCCCCCAAAAAAAAATCCTGCTCTGATGGCGCCGCTGGACTCAGGATTAATCTGAACCTGCAACTGGGTGGGTAGGCAGTTCTTCCACTGGTGGGTGTGGCTTGCTTAGGAACTGTCCTAGTTGTGCCATCCTAAAGCATGTTCAATCAGAATTACTTTCTAGCAGAGCTTGGAAAAGTTACTTTTTTGAACTACAACTCCCATCAGCCCCAGCCAGCATGGCCACTGGATTGGGCTGATGGGAGCTGTAGTTCAAAAAAGTAACTTTTCCAAGCTCTGCTTTCTAGTGGGTGTGCATTGGATTACAGTCTTAAGGCACTGAACTTCCAAGTAAACCTGCACAGGATGGCAATGTATGTGAATGAGAAACTATTCACTGTTGGATTTCCTTAATGTAATTTCCCCCAACTATCTCCCATCATTCATGACTCGCAGCCTGTCTCTTCCTTCTGTTCCCATGAATGGGTCTTTAAAAACACTCAGAAGTTAATTTAACAAAAATACTGATTAACATGACTAGTGAACAGTTTGAAGCAAAAACAATGTTCAGGTCAATATATTGTGGCAGGTGTAGTGGTTCAAGCCTGTGCCCTGCAAGGCCTTCAAGAATTCTTCTCAGATCTTTAAAAAAAACATTCTGGAGTGTCTCCACTTCACATCCTTCTGTCAATGTCAATTCTGCCATTTTGCTGTGCTCTTTATTTAGTGCTGGTTTTGTGGGCATAGACCCTTAACTGGCCTGTTAGCTAATCATTTTCCCCTTACTCATTTAGGCTGATCTCAGTTCACCTTTTCCTGCCCAAGCACTCTAGTCCAAGCAATGTGAGACATGAAAGGCTAAATATGTGAGCGGGTACTGTGGTTGAAATGGTTATCTACAATTATAGGTGACTCCAAACAACTAATAGTCTTAGGCTGCAATCCAATACATGACTACACAGAAGAAAGCTCCTTTGGGTTCAATGGGACTTACTTGCAGTGTGGTGTAGTGGTTAAGGTGTTGGACTACGACCTGGGAGACCAGGGTTCGAATCCCCACATAGCCATGAAGCTCACTGGGTGACCTTGGGCCAGTCACTGCCTCTCAACCTCCTGAAAACCCAGAGAACATGACCTCTGATATTAAAGAAATCAATAAATGCTTCATGGATTTTTATAATAAACTATATAATACCACACCTATCAAAACAGAGGAACTTCACAATTTTCTCCTTGACTTTTCCCCACCCAGTCTTTCAGATGCTCAAAAAACACTTCTAAACCAAGATATAACAACAGAAGAGGTTTGTACGGCAATCAAACACCTCAAACACAATAAGGCATCTGGACCAGACGGCTTTAATAGCACATTTTATAAAATCTTCAAAGACATATTAACCCCACACCTCACACAATTATTTAATTATATCTGGTCAGGTGGAATTATCTCAGAAACCTGGAAAACATCCCGTATAATAGTTATACCTAAACCAAATAAAGATAAATCAAAAGTGGAATCCTATCGCCCAATAAATCTTAATCAAGATCAAAAATTATTTACTTCTATATTAGCAAACAGAATCAATTCAATGATAACTGATCTTGTTCATGTAGATCAAACAGGATTCATTAAAGGAAGACATATATCTGACCCCATCAGAAGACTGCTTAACATCATATATCACACCAAAACAAACAAAAAACCATTAGGTATTTTATCCTTAGATATATACAAAGCCTTTGATTGTTTAAACTGGAACTACCTAATTAAAGTACTAGATAAATATAAATTAGGAAATAGGATACTAAAAATGATTAACCGATTATATGACACCACTACTGCAGTAATTCGCACTAATAATTTGGATTCTGACCCCATAATAATACAAAGAGGAATGAAACAAGGATGTCCTCTCTCTCCATTACTATTTGCTCTGGCTCTGGAACCTCTAGCCATGAAATTACGCGCACATGCTCAAATACAGGGTTATAAAATTAATAAAACTGATGAAGAACATCTATTAAATTTATATGCAGATGACATGACATTAATGTTAGGAAACCCATCACAATCAGCCTCAACACTTAAACTGATGCTTGAAACATTTACAGAAATATCTGGTCTTAAAATAAATTTCAACAAATCCTCTATAATGTTTTTTCATGTTGGCCCTCAAGACCAATTGATCACCCGCAAAATATTGGGAATTAATATATGTAACTCTGCTTTTAGATACCTGGGAGTCCTGATTCCCAAAAATACATCAAAACTGTTTTATATTAATTATTACCCTTTAATACGAAAAATGAAACTAGATCTCAATAAATGGAAAAAACTCAATATAACCATACTAGGCCGAATAGCGACCGTTCACATGAAAATAATCCCCAGATTTCTTTATTTATTTCAAGTACTCCCTATTCTTATCACACATACTACTATTCGCAAATGGCAAACCATAATAAATAACTTCATCTTTCAAAATAAAAGACCAAGACTAGCAATGACATCCTTTTACACACACACAAATTCTGGAGGTTGGGGTCTTCCGAATTTACATTTATATTACATAGCATTTCAACTTCGCCAACTTAGCTTCATCATAATGAAATCAAACAAATCTTGGATTAGACTAGAAGAAAATATGTTATCGAAAGGCAAGATTTTGAATCTACCCTTCTTACCTATCAACCACAAATGGATTAAAACTATTAACAATCCATATACAAAATCCACATTCTCCATCTGGAAACAATGGCAATTAAAATTATCTTCAATATACTCCCCTTTAACTCCCTTACCTGCTTACCCGAAAGCAGGAGACGATTTTTTGAAAAAATATATAGAAATAGGAGAGGAGAAAAAATATTTTAGATTGAGGGGTTTTTTTCCACAAGGTAACCCAATCACTATTCAACAACTAAAAATTGATATTCCATCTTGGAACTTAGATTGGTTACATACATACCAATTACAAACTATCTTAAAGGACCCTCAAATCAAAACAAATGCTACTAAAAATATCACACAATTTGAGAAAATATTACTAGATAGTGGTCACTCTGGTAAAGGAATAGTCTCTAATCTATATAAAATATTACTAGAAATTGATATGGGAAAACTAACAGGTCTGAAAAACCAATGGGAAAAAGATCTGGGATATCAACTAGAAACATCTGAATGGTCTTCAATTTTTCATTCTAAACACAACAAAACTATTTCTGCAGCACATAAAGAAACTATGCTGAAAACAATTCACAGATGGTATTATACACCAGTACAACTTTCTCATATATCTTCATCAACATCCCCCTTATGTTGGAGTGGATGCAATCAGAAAGGAACATACTTCCATCTATGGTGGAGCTGTCCACAGATTAAAAAATTTTGGACTTCAGTACATACCGAACTTAACAACATTACGAAAGAAAAAATACACTTAACACCGGAACTATTTTTATTATCTTTATTCAAAGATGAAAACAAAACATTAAAATCAAAACATCTGCTATGTAAACTTCTCATAGCAGCAAGACTAACAATATTACAACACTGGAAAAATCAAGATGGACTTAACTTGCAGATCTGGTTCAATAAAATATGGACGATAGCTATATTGGACAAAATCACGCTGCATCTTCGATTTCTAAGAGGTGCAGCAAAACCGGTATTGTTTATGTCAGTATGGTGGAACTATATGGAATACACCTCACAACGAGACCTACATACCCAGCTTTCTTCATCTGCAAAAACTATCTGGTTTTCCTAAACAAATAATAATACTCCTACAATTTTAAACCATCTCATGATAATATTGTATTTAATTTTTACTCACTACAATAATCACCTATATACCAATACTTACCAATATACTTTCCATAACATAGCACATAAACCGAATCAAAACAGGAATTGGCTCTAAAGTGGGGGGAGGGGGGAGGTAATTAAAGTTAAATTGATGTATTTTTGTATCATTATATTATTCATGTTAAATTACTATAAAATCAATAAAAAACAACTTAAAAAAAAAAAACCTCCTGAAAACCCTATTCATAGGGTCGCCATAAGTTGGAATCGACTTGAAGGCAGTACATTTAATTTTTACTCTGTACTGGTTCGCAGCCTTAGTGCCTGAGATGAAAGATGTTTTCTTGCCTGACTGCATTGGAGGCCCATGTGTGAAAATTCATGAAGATGTCATGTTGGGTTTTCAAGAGATGTGCTCTTTTGGAAAGGGAGTTTATATAGGCATCAGGAGTTGGGAACCACTCTGCAATTAGTTATGTATAATTCTGTTTTTGTTTCAAGGCCCTCTGGACCTTTAGATATAGGGCAGTATTCAACTAACTTTTTGTGCTAGTGCTAGAATTAGTGGTAATGTAACAGGATTCCCCCCCCTCTCCTCCCCTCGTGTGTGTCCCATGCCATCCCCAAATCTGCTCTGGATGGTTAGGGAAACCCCCAGAACAGATTTAGGGGGCACATGGGGAGAGAAGAGATTGTTCAGTCGCACAAGGAGAAATCCTTGCGTTGACAGAAAGATTGCCTTGGCGCTTTGCTCCCAAGGATGCACCAGCTGTCTTACCTGAATAAAGTGAGTAGTCCTCCTCAATAAGTCATGTTCTTTGTCTCCTTTTTCCCAGCCTTCCGCAGGTATGTACAGAACTGTTGTTTTTAATTTCAAGGCCGTGTGCTTTGTGCATAAGTAAGCTTCTCTTTTCTCTTGGATTACATTTTTTTTTCTGAACAGGAAACAAAGCTGAGACACATTTGCCATTCTGGCCACGTTCATATTGCTTCTGAGCAATGCTTAAGTAGTGATTACACACTTTTCCTCTTTGAATAGGTTAAAGAGTCTAGAATGGCAGGGGAACAGAAACCGTCCTGTAATCTCCTTGAGCAGTTTATTTTATTAGCCAAAGGCACTAATGGATCGGCTCTGACGGCTCTCATCAACCAAGTCCTGGAGGCCCCTGGGGTTTATGTCTTTGGGGAGCTACTGGAATTAACAAATGTGCAAGAGGTGAGTGTATAGATTGTCTGTATTGTCCTTTTCTTGGCCTTGTCTTCCTACAAACTCTGATCAGCTTCAAAACAAGCCAGCTTCAAAACAGAGTATGCAGCAAGCCTGTTTAACCAACTAGAATTTGTTTTAAATCACCATCTCTGGTTTGGAGGTAATGACGAGCCAGAATTTGTGGCAAGTGGAAGCAAACTCTGCCCAAGTCATTCTGCTCCAGGGATGTGGGGTGGGGGGTAGCTTAATATCTTATCTTGTTCTGAAGCCATTAACTATAGTCCCCAGTTTGGGCAAAGTTGCAAGCTGTGGTTAATTGGTAGTGTTCCTGGTTGTTCACTCACTTGTTTGGAGAGGCTGCGTTCATGGCCAAAATAATTGTTCATAGATCGGCTTATTAAACTGAGATGTGATCACTCAAATGCAGCCATGCAGGCCTTCCTGATCATGCAGCAGCCTGCGAGCGGGCATGTCAGAAGGATCTGTGAAGCACAGTGAATGTGGCATCTCTTCTCTAGGGCAGCTTTCACCAGCATGGTGCCCTCCAGATGCTTTGGACTACAACTTTCATCTGTTCCAGCCAGCATAGCTAATAGTCAGGCATGACAAGAGTTGTAGTCCAAAACTCTGGAAGGCTGCTTTAGGGGCACCGTTTTCCACTTGTAAGGTTTTGCTCTGAACCCAGAAAGCAGGAAGCTCCTTTGCTGAAGCAGCTACCCTTGTCCAGTGCCCTCTCCTTGATTTAAGCAAGCTTGCAATCCTGTAATTTGATAACCTCTGGAATAGTCTAACACTTCTGGCTGTGGATCAGTAGCACTCTTAACAGGCCTCTTCCTTTTTCTTTTCTCATCTGCAGCTTGCTGAAGGGCCGAATGCTGCTTATTTCCAGTTGCTAAATCTCTTTGCCTATGGAACATACCCGGATTATGTAGGTAAGAGGCAGCTGGAGGTCTAGAGAACGTGTTTAGCCTGGATGGATGGAGGCATTATTACGTCTTTGGTTCTTGCTGGGCCAGTCTCTTCTGTAGTCAAGTTCACGAAAGACTGCATCGTGTGCCCTAGTTCCTGCAGGCAGAATTTCAGTCCTTTTCGGATGGAGCTCATCTCTAAAACCGCAGAAAGCTTAGCAAGAGTGTTTCTGATGTATTTGATTTCTATCCCTTGTTCCGTCTCGGAAAGAGTCTCAAGGAGAGCTACATAAAATAGTGAAGCATAAGTACTTTAGGGCTGTTTGACATGTGGCATTACTCTGGGGTAATGTATCTTCTCTCTCCTTCCCCACCACCCCCGTTATCATAAGGTTCTTTACACAGTTCCCATTGTGTTTCATCCCTTCTCATTTCCCTGACTGCTGGCAATTGGATCATTGGTTGTCTCACTGTGCACTCCTTACTCCTGTCCCTGCAGTACTGCAGATCTCTTCGTTGCCTGAGAGTGGAGGAGGAGCAGCAGCCGGAGCTGCGCAGCATCTGAGCTGCTGTACAATGATAGCTGGATGTCCTGTTTCTATCACGGTTCCTTTCAGTCTTTTCTATCTGTTGCTTTGTGTCCACCTTTTCTCCTCCCCCTGTCTGCCTTCTGCTCTTCTCCCTGTGATCTCTTTTGAACCCTGCCGCTTCCCTCCCTACTGATTTTACCTCCCCGTCCTGTTTGGATCTGAAGTATTTCATTGTACAGGACCTAACTTTTCAGGCACTTTGTAAATAATAATGGTGTACTCTGCTCTATGCCTTAGACACAGTTAACTCTAGAGAAATTGAGACAAGTGAAGCTACTTGACTGAGTCATAGTATTGGCCCTGCACTCACTGGCAGCAGCTCTGCAAGTCTTCTGAGGTCATTTCCCCCCAAGCCTTTTTGCTTCAGATCTTCGTAACTGAAGATGCTGCCAGGGCTTGAACCTCGGACCTTCCTCATGCAAAGCACGTGGTCTGCCACTGTCCTTTGGCTCCTTCAAATGTTTCATTGGAAGCCATTTGTCAATCCAGCTGAGCTGCATTGCTGTGACATGAACTGGTTCCCAGTGCACGGCTTCTCCTAGGCCTAAAAGTCTTTCAGCTCCCCGGCTTCTGAAATGTCAAGGACATCGTAAGAGTAATAATATTAGGAATTTTCCTGTTACAAAATCTGCCTTGCCGATAAGTTGTGCCTAAACTTGATCCTCATTCAAAATTTACTGTCTGAGTCTTCTAAAGTTGCCATACGTTCTGCTTGAAATCTTTTAAAGGGATAGCCCTTGTAAAAACACACCATGTATCGTTCCCACGTGTTCAAAGCAACTTGTGGCAGTTGGTTCTGTGTGTCAGGGTGGGCCACCTGCCCAGCTGAGGATACCATGCCAATATTTATTTATTTATTTATTGCATTTGTATACTGCCCCATAGCCGAAGCTCTCTGGGTGGTTTACGACAATTAAAAATTTACAAATATATAAATTTAAAAACACATTTTTAAAAGCAATTTAAAAACTCTTGCTAAAATGCCTGGGAGAAGAGGAGAATCTTGACTTGGTGCCGAAAAGAGAACAGTGTTGGCGCCAGGCGCACCTCATCAAGGAAATCATTCCATAATTTGGGGGCTACCACTGAGAAGGCCCTCTCCCTTGTTGCCATGTTACTTTGTAGTTAAAATATTGGGCTCCTGTGAAGTACGATGGAGGGAATAGAAATAGTTCAGCAACCTTGTATGATATCTGTGAATTTTGTGCCTTTTGTGGATTTCTAGCATGTGAGCTTTCAAACGGTGCCTGTCTGCTCTCTTAAGGATGTCCAGCAGTTCACACCCTGTGTCATACTGCTCCCGCCACCTTTTTGGCTACAAAACGTGAAGAGAAACAGCGGCTGCTGGGAACAAAGTGCCCTCCTCTGTCGGTTTGCAGGTGCTTGCAACTTAAGGAGAGTTGAAGCCTCATCACTCTTGTTTTCTCTTTTTGATTATCGGTATATGACCACAGTAAAATGAACCTTCCTCAACCTGATGTCCTCTAGACATTTTGGACAACTCCCATCATCCCTGACCATTAGCCATGCTGGCTAGAGTTGATGGGAGTTGTAGTTCAAAACATCGGGAGGGTATTAAGCTGGAGAAGTCTGGCCCCGCCTTTTAGAGGTGGGTATTTTGATAGCCATCCCATACGCCTCCATTTGCCAGTGTTTACCCGGAAACGGGAGACCTCTTCCGTCTGGCAAAGAATGTAGCTCATAAATGTGTGAAATCAACAAAAAGTGTTTGGTGATTCAGTTTAGGAACACAATCTGAAGGGTTTTTTCTTCTTCAATATCTTGAACAGCAAACAAGAATAACCTGCCAGAGTTAACGGGAGTCCAGAAGAACAAGTTGAAACACTTAACTATTGTCAGCTTAGCTTCCAGAATGAAGGTAAAGTATTGGCACAGTTAACTAAGACCAGTTTTTGAGACGAACTTCCTAATATAGTGCATGTGTATATATACATGCATGCATACATCAGCTTTTGGAAAGTGCGCTGCCGGCTTCTGTTGCTCTTGAGTGACAAAGGCTGTAGAAAAGACTTCTAGGTCATGAAACATTGGCTTTTTTTTAACAATCAGAGGGAAGTAGAGAGTGCACCTGTTGAACTGGAACATGCCTGCCTGAATCACTTCACCTTTCTTTGATAGTTGGGATTGCAGTAATCAGAGGCCTTGATTGTTTGTTTGTTCCTTGCTATCTCTCCCAAATTGTAACTCCCTCGCATCAGATCTTAACCTTGGCTGTGGACCGCTTGGTAGCTGTGGGCAAACTCCATGTCATCCCGGCGCTCTCCTTGCAAAATGGGAATAATAACCCTGCCCCATTAGGTCTTTCTGAATGAAGCAAGGACTAAAGCAGTTTTTCCATCGGCTACAGCAGATGGATTACCACACAGCATGGTAGTGGGCTAGCCCTGGATATGGTGTTGCAAGTGCTACTGCTGCAGCGCCCCTTCATGCATTTCAAGGAGGCTGTTGTAGTATTTTGTCTTCCAGTTGACTTTACTTAGGCAGCTGCATAAGCAATAAGGGGAGGGGCATTCTACCCCCTGGTGCTCCCCAGCAGAATAACTGATGATGTGTCCTTGCACTGCTATATCTAAAGCCTGCCGTGCTCTTTCGTTCAGTTTCTCTCAAGCCGTTTCAACTCAGGCCCTCATCTTAAATGTCCTCTCCCTTTGGCCAACTCCCACCGCATACTAGCCATCCGGTGGGTGGGGCAACAAGTGGAGATCTTCATGCACAATGGGGACGTGTTCTGCTGCACCTGAGTAGCTCTGATTCCAAGTGTGAGTGTGCTTGCCTTCCTGTTGGTGTGGTCATCACTCAGTTCTCTTGCTGGGCAGCAGGGCTGACTTTGCTGCTCTAAGCACTGATCCTGCAGCAAAGGCTGTTTCCTACTTGCAGATCTCCTGCTGAGGGAAAGAGGTACTGCAGTGCACCAGTGGTTCAGCTGCAGCATTTTTTAATCTCCCTCCCCATCCCACAGATAACTTGACGTGCTACAGGTGCTGTACCACTGTTAGAGCAACTAAGTTTTAACAATCTAAGCCAGCCTTTCCCAACCAGTGTGCCTCCAGATGTTGTTGGACCACAACTCCCATCAGCCTCAGCCAGCATTGCCAGTGGTCAGGAAAGATGGGAGTTGTGGGCCAACAACATCTGGAGGCACACTGGTTGGGAAAGGCTGATCTAAGCTGTTAAAAGTAGACGTTGGCATCTGTCCTGTAAAACAGTGAACCAGTGGCCCTGACTGTATCCTTGAACCACAGCATCTTCTGGTCTTGGATCCAGGGTGGGCCTATTGGTCTGTGTCCTGGAGTGGCAACTTCTTACCTAGACTCCCCTTTTCCCCCCCGCCCCCAGTGCATTCCTTATGCAGTGTTACTGAAAGACCTGGACATGCGGAACTTGCGGGAGCTGGAAGATCTGATCATTGAAGCTGTTTACACGGACATCATCCAAGGGAAGTTGGATCAGCGTAACCAGATGCTAGAAGTGGATTTCTGCATCGGCAGGGACATCCAAAGGAAGGACATCAGCAACATCATTAAGACTCTTCATGAATGGTAAGCTGCCACATGGCAGCCTCCCCCACCCCCAGGCTCCAAGGCTTTCCCTCTCCCCAATTTAGGTAGAACCACACTTTCCCCCTCATGCCATCTGTTTGACATTAACTGTCCCAAGTATTGTGTTCACAGGTGTGACGGGTGTGAGGCGGTTCTGTTAGGAATTGAACAGCAGGTGCTTAGAGCCAACCAATACAAAGAGAACCACAACCGAACCCAGCAGCAGGTAGAGACAGAGGTAGGTAATCGGACCCGATGAATTGCTGTGTTTGTTAAGGCAAGGAGCAAGCAACAGCCCTCACTTTTCAAGCATGCCTGAGGAAATGCACAAATATTGAGATTTTCCCTTGCCTTCTTTACTCATTTCCTCTAAATCTTCTGCCATTCCTCTAACAAGCCTGCAAGATGTCCGTACTTTGGCTTTGCAAGAACTGATGTCTAAAATCAATCCTGAAGTTTAATAATTCTGCTCAGGAAGGCTCCTGTTAGGCTTCTGGTCTCTAGAGGGCAGCACAGTACTGTCTGAAACTACTGTGACAAAAGAGTGATCCTTAACAACTCCCCTTAGATGTTTCCTCTCAAACATTGTATTGTTCACCCAACAGTGTGGCAAAATGCAAGCGGCTGCACGCTTCTGTTCCTCTAGAATCCATCTCTGCAAAATGGGGATGGGGAATATCTGTGGGGGCCCTGCAGATGTTGCGGGGCTGTAGCCAGCATGGTCAGTGGTCAGGGATGGTGGGAGTTGGAATGCAGCAATATCTAGAGGGCCCCCACAGGTTCCACACATCGCTGCTGCAAAACATTCAGATCTGCTTACAACATCACAGTCCTCTTAATTCCTGTCCTCTCCCTGTATGCAATAGTGTTTCCTTTTCTCTCTGTGGAGTTCCTGATGTTTTTAATATCCCTGCACCCCCGTATTTTTCTAATGCAACAAGTGCTACTACTGTTGCCGCACGTTTCTCAGATATCTGAACTCCTGATCTTCCCTCTGCTCTTTGTTTCCTAATGTTTGGAGTGAGAAGGAGATGGATCGGGTCTGGTGGCTTTTGCAGAGCAAATGAGTTTTCATCTTTATAAAGAAAACGGATCTCACAAGCTCTACACCTGCCACGCCAAGCTGTCCTCCTGAGATGTCCAGCATCCCAGGATGCTTTGATAGGGAGCCATGCATGCATCATGCCAAAACAAGATGATAACATAGTCAGGGCAAAGGCTACTGATGAACCTGGAATGAGCAGGAAGGTGGGACAGGAGGCCACTAAGAACCCCCCACTGTACCGCCAAAGATGTGGTGATGGAATTAACGCTTCAAGCAAAAAAAAAGAAGCATTTTTCCAGAGGATATGGCAATTATAATATGATGTGCCTTCCAAGATGCACTTGCAAACTAGGAGCTCAGTGACAGCAGCAGATAGGGTAAGCAAAGGCACTCCTGGGCTGGACACCCCAACAGACATTACCTGCCCGAGGTAGCTGGAGCTGTGAGTGTTCTTCTCGGCTGTGGTGGCCAGAAAGGGAAGACTTGACGCTCAGTGGGAAGACCACCTCTCAGTGGTAGAGAACATCTTTTGCACACATAAGGTCTTGGGCCCGGTCTCTGACATCTTCACCTGAAAGGATCCGGTGATGGGAAAATACCTCTGAGACCCCAGAGAGCCGTTGCCAGTCAGAGTAGACTATGGTAGGCTAGGTGGCTAAATAGTTTGACCTGATCTAAGACAGCTTCTGACAGCCCCTTGACCTGCGTGCTCCTGTCCTTTGCTGTGGCCTTCTGAAGCCAGTCCGGAGAGAGAGCAGCCTCCCTTCCTTCTGTAGCGTCTCGAGGGAAGGAAGTGAGGGGAGGTCTGGATCAGGCCAGGGTCGCCGCTCCTTTCCTCCCTTGTTTCTTTGCCTGTCCGAGTGAGCGAGAGCTCTGTGTGTGTGAATGGGCAGATTCCAGAGGGCTTTTTCGCCTGTAACGTTCTAGCCAGGGAGCTGGCATTTGAGGAATGGGCATGTCCTGCTGGTTCATACTCGCCAATAAACTTGCTGCGTGCGTCTCTCTGTCTCTCCCCCCATCCCACTTCCTTTCCCGCAGGTCACGAACATAAAGAAGACGTTGAAAGCAACCGCTTCCTCCTCGCCCCAGGGGATGGAGCAGCAGCTGGCGGAGCGGGAGTGCCCTCCCCCCACTGAGCAGAGACAGCCCGCCAAGAAGACGTCCAAGGTCAAGGGGCTGGTCTCCAGTCGTCACTGACGCCCGCAGCAACAGGAGGGCTGCGCTTGGACCCTGGGAGGACTCCCACTCCTCCTTCCAGCAGCTTCTGGGCCAGTCTGGGTTCTTTAGGCTGGGGGACCCAGGTGGGTCCAGATTTCAACCAGCAAGGGACACTGCCAAGCTCACTGTCACCTAGGGTGGCCCTTGCAGCGCTGGCGCTTTTTTTTTAATGAGGAACAGGAGGGTACAGTTTGTTCTCAAATGTGGGAGCAGGACACGGGAGAAAAGGCGCGGTTCCCGTGAGGTCCCTGTGTTAGGCCATGGCCTGTTTCCCAGCCGTTTGCAAGCAGGTTCCTGGGCTCATCCCTTGCCCTGTTCCTCAGCAATGTGGATCCCAGGGCAGCGAGATTTGCCTTCCAGCCGAGAGAGTTAGCAGGAGGAGAGAGGGAGGGATTTCTTAGCCTCCCGCTCTGCCACGTACCAAAGGTAAGGCCGTGCTCCTAAGCCCAGGCATTGGCTCTTGTTGCTACCTTCCTTTTCCCCCTGTTCCTTCCAGGACATTTATCTTAGGGTGCAACTCTCTACCTCATGCTGGGAAGGCTGGGGGCCGGGCTGCGTTTACTTGCCACCCGCTTTGCTGACCTCTGCAGCCCAGGAGCCCCTTGCTGGCTTTGAAAGCTCTCGTGTCTTACAGCGCTGAAGTGGAGGAAGCTCTGGGAGTGGGTGGGAGCCGAGCTAGAAGGGCAAAGCTGCTTTTCCGGTCTCCCGCTGCTTCCCACCCACCCCTTCCTGGCCATCCATGTAAGAGACAGGGTTGTTGCTGAAGTTGTGCGTCCTCCGTGTGTGTGTTCCATGGTCACAGATTCTCCCCTCCTGAAACCTTTTTGAGTGTAACGTGTTAAAAACCTCCTTGGGTGTAAGTGAGCGCTGTGAAGAGAGGTTCCCATCTTGACCTCCTGGCCCTGGAAACACCCCCCCCCCCAGCAGAGGGCAGGAGGAGGCGTCCCCTTCTGGCCTCTGCGAGACTTTCAGAACTTGAACCCCTTTCTGGTTGTATTGGACACCCCCTTTCCCCTTTTTCGTTTGTACATTTGTTGGGAGGCTTGAGAATTTACAGCCTTTTATTTTTTATTTGATATTTGTTACGGACTAATTGAAGGTGACTTTGTTAGAAGGTTTGTTTTGTTTTCTATTAAAAAAAGCTTTGAAATTCACACGGGGGGTTGGAGAAATCAGCGTTTTTCGTTCAAGAGATGTTGGTGGGACATGGGGCTGGCGCAGGGCTGGTGCCCCTTGGCTGCTTCTGCCTTCCTTTCCGGTACAGGAATGTCTTTTCCCAGGCAGTCTGGGGAATTCTCATCCTGCTAAGAGGAATCTCTCTTCACAGAGTGCCAGTCCTTCTGCAGCCATAACAGCATCATCCACAGGCAGAGTGACGTTTTCAGCAGGCTCTAGGGGACCCCCAAGATATGCCTGATTACAGACAATATTTGGAGAGGTACCCCACCCCATACAGCCTAAGGAGGGCTGCTTGTGGTCAAGGGGGCACAGAATTTTGGCTGCTGCAAGGTGGGGGACGCAAGGCAGAATGGGGCATCTTAAGATCCTGAACGGCAGCCCTCCACCTTGCAACATTTTGTTGTGGGTCCTGTGTGGAGGAACCTTGCCTTCATTTTCCTTAATCTTGATCAGAGCCTACAAAAGTTACTAGCTCA
This sequence comes from Rhineura floridana, assembly GCF_030035675.1. Classification (NCBI taxonomy): domain Eukaryota; kingdom Metazoa; phylum Chordata; class Lepidosauria; order Squamata; family Rhineuridae; genus Rhineura; species Rhineura floridana. The sequence continues at coordinate 147,894,480 of NC_084486.1, read as the reverse complement.
TAAAGAAAAAATGGAGCCCGTCCATAGGTTTCATTCCTTCTGTGGCACGGAAGAAAGGAAGACCCTCTCCTCGTCTGTGACAAATGCATCCCTGCTGTTTCCCACCGTGGTCCGCCAAATCCTTCCAGGAGGATGTGTTGACAAAGTCCCCTCCTTCTCTTCCTCCCCAGCAGCTGGTATTCCGAGGTAGACTGGTTTGAGCATGGCAGCTTCACTTAGTTATCATGGCAAAATGTGTCAATAAGGCCTCCCAAGAATTTGCCATCTAAGTGAGTCGCTAGTATTGTACCTTGCAGCTCAGCTCCCTGGAAACGCCCTCTTTCCTCTACCCTGTAAGGGGAGGGGCTCTTTACTAAACCTGCATGACCCAAATGAAATGGATCTGCATACAGAAGAGTTGCCAGACATGTTTGGGGCATTTCAAGGGATCATGCAGCATTGGCTGGGGGCATTTCTGTTTCCTAAACGCTAAAAGACTGAAGGTTGGTGCTCAAAGGACACTTGGACTGTCAGAACAATGCACTATTAATACATCCAACGTGGATGGTTTTGGGTGCTCCCTAACTACCTCTGGGTTCCTGGACCTTCTGTTCACCCAAATGAGCAACCAGAGGAAATGTGAGTGACTGGAAGGGCAGGGAGTGATGCTTCATCTCCTGTGGTTCAGGCACACATTCTCCCCTCCCTAGATGAAACGTACCCTGCACATTTTCTGCCCTGCCTCCTGTGATGGAGCTCATGCAAGAACTATTGTTGTGCTTTAAGGTTTAAGGGCACCAACTTTCTAACAGCCGGGCTGTCTTCGAGTAGGAGCCTGAACCTGCCTTCCACTGAGACGGTTGGTCTCTCTAGCCCCGTGCCATCTGTGAAGGTTGGTGGTGGGGAGGGGGAGGTCTTTCCTACATTCCTTGCTGAGATATTTTTAACTAGTGTTGCCAGAGATAGTGAACTTTGCTCTCTTGCATGCAAAGCCTTTTCATTACCACCGAGTACTGTTCACTCTTGGCTGGAAGAAGGCAGGCGACTGCCTCTAGCACTTTAAGGAAAACCCCAAAACCATGGTCTCGTGCACTTCTCCCAAGAGCTGGTTGCTCCCACATGGAGACATTTGCTTTTTCCAAAATCCCCTGCTTGGGTGTCTCTTGGGTCCGTTTGAGTGTTCCTTTGCCCCGCTGCTAGTTTGGCACGAGTGGATTGTTGAAGCACTGAGCTGGAATATAGACGGTTGAATGGCAGTGGTGGCTTCTGTCACAGCCAGGCAGCCTCATGCTTGTTAGTTTGTTTTAGCTTCTAGGGTGAATTTGCAAGTGTGAGTGAGCTGAAAGGCAGCGATATCGGCCAGTCGTTCTTTGTCTTCTGCTGACCTCTCATAAGTCCTTTCTCCCTTTTTCAGCTGTCCTGGGTAGAGAGCAGAGACTTAAACTGCCCACTCCTAGGTGTCTCGCAATGCTACCAATCAACCTGGTAATGAACGTGTAGAGAGGGAGGAGAGAGGCCTGGTGAGCGTGACTTCTTTATCCTGAGTGGCTTTTCTTAAAAAGGAGAGTGGGCTGCCATTCTTAACCATATATGCAGCCTTTGTATGCTTTTTCAGTAATAAAAAGTCAATCTTTTTTTAAAAACCAAATTTTGCATCAGTCATAGCTGACTTTTCTGCTGATGAACGTTGTGGCCATATGGATATATGCTGGACAATAATACAGGGTAGGTAATATGTTGAACTTTCTGACCACTGGAAATCCACTTCGTGGTTTTAGAGACTTCGTCAGGTAGTCCCCCAAGCCCTTTTCAAACCTCTGGTGATTTATCATTTTAAGGGCTAGAAACCTGTTTGAAAACAGAATCTGAGGCCTGCAGAATGCACAGCTGGATACCAAATTCCAAGCTCTCACGAGGAAGCCATAACATCCAGGGATCCCAAAGCAAGTGTGTTTAGGACCAAACTATAACTAATCCCGAGTTAGCCTTTCTACCAGCAGCACATCCCCCAGATACTTTTAGTATGTGTCTTCATCTCCGCTCCTGGTTCAGCCCCGAGACCCTGCAAGCGAGGAGGTAAGACTGTTCCTACACAGCCCCACTTCAGGACCCATGGGTCAGTGACAGTGGTGACATTTCTGAACATTCACCGTTGATGAAATCATTGCTCATGGAAAGCTAGCATGTTAGAGAGAAGGCTGGCCTATAGCTTTTCTCCCTGCTACCTACCTTTCCCTGTGAGGAAATTCTCCAGCAGTTCCCTTGCTGTATTCTGTTGTACAATCCACAGACAACGTTGTCACCCATCTGCTGCTTTCATAGTGTAGGTTTCATCTCTGAAGGCTGGCCAGCCTGCCTACCGGCAGTGGTGCCTTTAAGGCTAGACCTTGGGGCAAACATGCGGGGCTCTGCAGTCACAGAATCCCCCAGACAACCACCAGGGAGCAGCAGGACTCTGTAGGTGGTGGAAGCGCTTCCCAGAAGCATACTGGGGTTCACGGTAGAACATTATACATACCATTGCACATGACCAACAGAACAAAAAGGGGGGAGGCAGGGGAAGAGGTGTAGCTCAATAGTCTGTCCACAGCACCTTCCATCCAAAAGGATCCTAGGCAACAGGGCCATACAAGACCGAAGAGCAGTGGCCACCTGGAGTCAATAGGATCAGGCCAGATGGATCAACTTCCTACAAAGGAGCCTCACATGATCACAAAGCAGGGAAGCCAAGAGTAACAAGTGCCAAATATGAACATGTTGCATCCATTTATTTGCAAATGGAACCGGAGGGAGAAGGGAAGTGATCCTCTGTAAGTCTATCAGTTCCCCACAAGCACATAGCATGCAGCCTCCTCACCCCCTTGCAGCTTGCTTTTCATTAAGAGAGTTGCAAAAACACAAGTTTCTTTCACTGGTTACATCTCCCCTGTTGTAGCCCTGGGATATCAGCACTCATTAAACAAGTGCCTTCAATCTATCCCACACAGCACAGATAAATAAGGCCAGCTGGACTTCAAAATCTGTGAGCTTCAGTCTCTCCTAGCTTAGGTGGGGAATTTGGACAGGAAAGGTACAGCAGGGGGCAATGCTTTCAGTGCTTTGGGGAGAAATATGCTGAAGTAACACCCCTGCCACATTCCTGAAGGTGTTGCCCTGCCTTGATGCCTGCGCTGTAGCCTACCGTGAAGCTACTGTACATGATCCCAATGCATTATGGGTAAATGACTAGCTAAATTGCCAGGATGTGAAAAGATATGCACCAATAGCTTCCCTTTCCTTCAGTTATTGGCCCCATAAACAGTGAAGACGGGGATCTAAATTTCCAAGGTTGTTGGCAACTCATTAAGTCTCGGCTTTTAATGTTTCTGCAGAGGAAATTGTAAGGAGCCTATGTGGACTTTTCCATGCCTACCTTAACCACCAATAAATCCAATAATGCAGTCAGAATGGCCTGCCTCCTAAAGGTACAGGACCTAACTCAGCTTCACTCTCTCTCTCTCTCTCTCTCCCCCCTTGCCCCAGGAAAAGAAAAATCAGGAGGCAACTTTAAGCTCCCACTTGTTCCTTTAAAGCCCTGCTACCAACTTGATGTCCTGCAAAGTATAGGGCAGGGGGGCGTGGCTTCCCCAAAATTGTCTCATGGGCCAAATGGGGAGGCCTGGTACCCACCCCTGTCTGAAAGGAAGGAGAGCCTTGTCTGCAAAAACAGCGGCAGCCGCGCTGGGCTCTCAAACAGGCCATCTTGTCATGAAAAGCCAGCTGCGGCCTAGGTCTTAGCCGGATAAGCAGGCCACGTTTTGGACCTCTGAGGGCATCGATGGCGCACCATCCTGCAGAGGAAGCGAGACACAGCATCTGAGAACCTGGCGAAGGGAAGAATGAGGTCCCTGGATCAACCAGAGCAGAGCTGCAGCCGGCGCATGGCCATTAATTGGATTCCTGTTGCCTACTGTGTCACTCTGCTGTCAGGGCCCTAATTGGGGTCTTACAGCAGGGCCCAGCTGTGCAAAGAAGCCAGCCGCCCTCCGGTTCTGACCAACCACCGTTGTCACTTTTGCTCTGTTTCCTGCCTCACAGCACAGCATGTTCACAGAGGGGAAGCAAAGGGCTGGCACCTCCTCCCCAGCCCAGCCAAATCACATGGGTGACAAAGCTGGCTCACCTGTGAGCAAAGCCATGAACAGGAGACAGGCGAGATCCTTCAAGAGGGTAGAAAGTGCATCTAGGCACTTGTATGTAAGCGCAAAAGTGGAGAGGGCTCCAGTAGCTTCCATAGTTGTGTAGAACGAGGGTGACAAGGTGCACCTGCTGAAATGTCTGCATTAAGCATACTTATTTTTAGTTGTCTTATTGCGTTCTTTATTTCTTCTGTTTTATTGTATTGCATTTTGAGTTCCATAGAATGCATAAAATTATGCATGGCATTGAGAAAGTGGATAGAGAAAAGTTCTTCTCCCTCTCTCATAATACTAGAAATCGTGGGCATTCAAAGAAGCTGAATGTTGGAAGATTCAGGACAGACAAAAGGAAGTGCTTCTTTACTCAGCGCATAGTTAAACTATGGAATTTGCTCCCACAAGACGCAGTGATGGCCACCAGCTTGGATGGCTTTAAAAGAAGATTAGACAAGTTCATGGAGGACAGGGCTATCAATGGCTACTAGCCGTGATGGCTGTGCTGTGCCACCCTAGTCAGAGGCAGCATGCTTCTGAAATCCAGTTGCCGGAAGCCTGAGGAGGGGAGAGTGCTCTTGCACTCGGGTCCTGCTTGCGGGCTTCCCCCAGGCACCTGGTTGGCCACTGTGAGAACAGGATGCTGGACTAGATGGGCCACTGGCCTGATCCAGCAGGCTCTTCTTATGTTCTTAATGCGAATCTTAACACTATAAAATACAATACAGGAAACAGAAGAAGCAATAAGGATACCATTAGAAATCACACAGCATCTAGCAAAGGGCACTGCAGTTGCTACAACCAGCAGAACACAAATTAGTAGTTCGCCAAGGTCATCAGCACTTTTCAAGTGGTCACTGGGGGGAAAAAATCGAAACTGCCAATTTAGATAATGCACATGCTGCCCTATGCTCAAGCCACAGGGCGGCTTACAACAGGCAGATAGATAAAAAAATACAGAAAATCCATAAGATGACACAATCCTTAAAAACACATAACAAATCCCTTAAGAAGAATTACTAACAGCAGCAGCCGCCAGGTCTCTCCTCCTCTAAATACTGCCCAAAAAACATGCATTTAAGTAGCCACCTAGAACTACAAAGAGTCAGGGCCGGAGGCACTTCAGTTAGGAGGGAGTTCCTCATATGAGGGGCCACCACTGAAAAGATCCTTTCCTGGGCCCCTGGATCACGTACATCCTATTGAGGCAGGACCACCAGGATGGGCTCATCTGCTGATCTTAGGTTGAGGGTGCATGGGAGGTTGTATTGATGCCTTATGCTACAGGCAGGTAGAAGGCAGGTCAGGATCTACTGCAGGGGTGGAGAATTTTTTCTGGCAGGTGGTCCAGATCCCACCCCCATCCCCTGTAGGCAACTTTGACAAGTGATTCTACTAGGAGATCTCTGAGTTATTTGCAGCAGACTGGCAAGGATTTCTGACTTTGGCTTGTTTTAACAATAGCAACAACCCCAAAATGGCCTTTCCTACCTCAATCAGGCTGGTGAAATGATAAAAGCAAACCAGGGCAGATTTGTATGTGCTCAGCTCAGTTCTGGCACTGAAAGCTGATTCCTAGACTCTGAATGTGCTTAGAGAAGCCCTGTTCTCTAATTCTGTCTTTTGCGCCCTGCTCTGTTTGGAGGATCTTGGGGTTCTAGTAAAAAACAAAGTAAATCTGACAAGCCTGAAGCACCTACTTCTGTGCATGCAGAGTCCTGTCTTTTTTGTTCCACTATCAAACACATACTGCAGGATTTTGAAGCACTGCAAAACCCTCCTAGTACCACGGACAATGATGCCTTTTCAATTTTCCAGCCCTCTGAAATAACTTTACTCTTTGTTGCATGCAGCTGGATTGATAGCCATTGTCCATTCCCCATTTCTGTGTAGACCCCAGTGGAAAGCACAAGATAAGACCCTCCAGCCTGCCACACGTATGGCTGAAGCTGGTTCCTGTTTGGTTGCAGAAGGTCACAGCTTCAATTTCTGGCATCTCCAGCTAGAGTAGGAATGGGGAACATGTGGCCCTCCCAATGTTGTGTTGGAAGTGGGGCAAGAGCAACTCCTGTTTTGTTCTTTTGTTTATGTTCCAGAAGGGAGATAGAGTTAGGGTCCTCCAGATGGCTAGGTTTGACTACATTTACCTGTGATGCTCTGATGGACTTCCTTCTGTCGTTAGACTGATATGCTTAGGGAAGCTTATCTGCCCCTCCTCCTTCCACCCTTTCCTCTCTTCTCTTCTTCGACTGTCCGAGAGAGAGGAGACACCTTTGTCTCTGCTCTCTCCCTCTTGAGCCATGAGGGCAATACCCACGTCTGGGCGTTGCACTTGCAACTTAGTTAGAACTAGGTATGCCTTTCCTATCTACTATGTATTTCTATAAATAAAGTAGCTTTTTCTTATTTTACTAAGTCTCAGTGATCCTAATGCAGGGTAAAAGCCTGCTACTTAGGTAAATACATACAATGGCACACACGAAGCTCAGACCGCTGACAATCTCTGCTAATATTTATACAAATTACATAACATGTTGTTGGTCTCCAACAGAGATATTCCCCACACCTGAGCTGGTATAAAGGAATTGTGTCTGTGCACAGTGGAGACTGGTGGCTCCAACGTCAGTGGGGCACAGCGACTCTGCTCCGGGTTGTAGTCCGAAAGCTGGCTGGGAGAGACTTCCTGCCTGAAACCCTGGAGCCAATACTGAGCTAGACAGACCGCTGGTCTGACTCAGTATAAGGGCAGCTTCATCTATACCTACTCTTTTCTCTCTTTTTTGCAATTTCATCTTGCACGTATTAAGTTGCAGGAGGGTAGATTTTGATGGAACGTTAGAAGAAATTTCTAATGTTACAATGGAGCCAATGACTTGGGACTAGAGATGGACTCTCCCACTCTAGAAGTCTTCAAGCAGGGGATGGACACCCATCAGTTGGGGATAGTCTCTACCTCTGGATTTCTTGCATTCAGCAGGTGGTTGGACTACACCCAGCCCCAAGTCCCCTCTGTGATGCTCTATTCAAGAGTAGATCTTTAAACCCACTTGCATTGGCTGCCTGTATGTTTCCAAGCTCAATTCAAGGTGCTGGTTTTAACCTATAAAGCCTTACACGGCTTAGGACCACAATACCTGATGGAACGCCTCTCCCAACATGAACCCACCTGTATACTATGCTCAACATCAAAGGCCCTCCTCCGGGTGCCTACTCCAAGGGAAGCTGGGAGTCTGGCAACAAGGGAGAGGGCCTTCTCAGTGGTGGCCCCCAAATTATGGAATGATCTCTCTGACGAGATGTACCTGGCGCCAACACTGTTACCTTTTTGGCGACAGGTCAAGACTTTCCTCTTCTCCCAGGCATTTTAGCATGTGTTTTTAAATTGCTTTTTAAAAATGTGTTTTTAAATTGTATATTTGTTTTTAATGTTTTTAATTGTTGTAAACCGCCCAGAGAGCTTCGGCTATGGGGCGGTATACAAATGCAATAAATAAATAAATAAACCCAGACAAGACTGAGATGCTGCTAGTGGGTGATTCTTCTGACCAGATGGTGGATGTCCAACTTGTTCTGAATGGGGTTGCACTCCCCCTGAAGGAGCAGGTTCATAGCTTGGGGGTTCTCCTAGAACCATCTCTGTCACCTGAGGCTCAGGTAGCCTCGGTGGCACGGAGTGCCTTCTACCAACTTTGGCTGGTGGCCCAACTACGTCCCTATCTGGACAGGGATAACCTGCCTTCAGTTGTCCATGCTCTGGTAACCTCCAAATTAGATTACTGCAATGCACTCTACGTGGGGCTGCCTTTGAAGACGGTTCGGAAACTGCAGCTTGTGCAAAATGCAGTGGCCAGATTGGTAACAGGGACCAGACGGTCCAAACATATAAAACCGATTCTGGCCTGCTTGCATTGGCTGCCTGTATGTTTCCAAGCTCAATTCAAGGTGCTGGTTTTGACCTATAAAGCCTTACACGGCTTGGGACCACAATACCTGATGGAACGCCTCTCCCAATATGAACCCACCCGTACACTACGTTCAAGATCAAAGGCCCTCCTCTGGGTGCCTACTCCAAGGGAAGCTCGGAGGGTGGCAACAAGGGAGAGGGCCTTCTCAGTGGTGGCCCCCAAATTATGGAATGATGTTTGTAACGAGGTGCGCCTGGCACCAACACTGTTATCCTTTCAGCGCCAGGTCAAGACTTTCCTCTTCTCCCAGGCGTTTTAGCATGTATTTTAAATTGTTTTTATATTGTTTTAAATTTTAACATTGTGTTTTAAATTGTTTTTAAAATATGTGTTTTAAATTGTATATTTGTTTTAATGTTTTTAATTGCTGTAAACCGCCCAGAGAGTTTCGGCTATGGGGCGGTATACAAGTGCAATAAATAACTAACTAAATAAATAAACCATACTGAGAATCTCTTGTTCCTACACCGTCTACCTTGTGTGTACCTTGACATCTGAAATGGTGCCCCTGGTTCAAGACTGCACCAATTCCAGCTGTCTTTTTTAAAAAACCAGGGTGTATGGTCTGAAGGCACACGACGTCACCACTTTGAAGAAGCTAAGTGGATCTGAGTCTGGCCAGGTCCTGGATGGGTGGCCACCTGAGAACCACTCATACACACCGCCTTGGGTTCCACGATGGAGGGAAGGTGGTGTATAAATGTAATAAAAATAATATATATATGGTTTCATAAATCTGTGGAATTCATTGCCACAAGATGTTTCGATGACCACTAGCTTTAAAGAGGGATTAGAGGAATTCATGGCAGATTAGATGTCTAGCAATGTCCATGAACCATAATAGCTAAATGTGGGACTTCCATATTCTGGGACAGTATACCTGAAATTACCAGATGCCAGTGACCGATAATATGAGATGGCATCATCAGTATGTTTTGCTTGTGAGCATTTTGCGTAGTATCTAAGATGGACTGGTGGCCCTACAGATGTTGCTGGACTCCAACTTTCATCAGCCCCAGCCAGCATGGCCAATGGTCAGGAATTATGGGAGTTGTAGTCCAACAACATCTAGAGGGGCAAAGGTACTCCATCCCTGAGCTACATTATCACTGCCAGTGTGGGTGTGTGCAGGGCAGGGGCAGACAGATAGATACAGACCTGGGGGTGTTCAGTGTGATAAATAAGACATTTTGAAAGGTGCAGAAATTTAAATGAATGAATATATGCAGAATATCAAAAGCCTTTTCCCCACTTCTGACAAAAGTGGTGATTTACTTAGGTACCAGCCACCCGTTCAAATCATGTGCGGTAGCTAAGGTCTTTTGAAAAGCTAACAATTCTAAATGTTTGTAGTAAAACATCTGATAAAAGAACGACAGTTACAAATTGTACATGGAATGGTGTTCTTTTTTTCCTTCAACATTTTCCAACTATTTAGGACAAAAAAAAAGTTACAATGCTAGACTTCTTTTCATTTAGTTACATAAATAAAATTTTTATAAATATCTCTTTATAAACAATATATAAATAGCTTTACAACATAAATACATTTATGTGTGACATGAATGTACAAACAGCAACCTTATGGCATACATCAGTCTCATGGCAGGGGGGAAGGTATGTGTGTGGAGTGTGTGTGTGTGTGTGTGTGTGTGTGTAGGTAGGTAGGTAGATATATGTGTGTGTATATGGGTATGGTAGGAAGAGTTGTTTTGGATTGCAAAAGGAAAACAAACCCACCCCTGACCTCCACACCCCAAAATTGCTGGTTCCACTACAGGTCCTTGTACCAATAGGATAAGCCCAGCCAGGCCTTATTCGGTAGTCCATCAACAGTGACCCTGGATGACTGTGAGGAGATGTCCCCAAAATGTCCTTGGAATGGAGTGATGGGATGCCGAATGGCAGTCAGTCCAAAGACCTGGAAAGAGAACAGACAATCGATGGATTAGGAATTTCCCAGATCAGCACTAGGTAGACAGGTTAATCTGTGCCTTACGGTGCAATCCTTATGCAGGGCTGAGGGGAGTTAGGATATGGTGGATCTCTGGCTGAGACAGCTAGGTTCTGGCTCAAACAGGCTATGCTGGTGTAAGTCCTGTGTTTGAAGGGCTGCCTGGTCCAAGTCCATTTTAAAGACAACCCTAAGAAGAGGCACCAGAGGAAGCCTTGGCTTTGCCCACCAACAGTTCAGCACCTGGACAGCAGACTGAGCCCGCACATGCAGATCACCTGCTCACCGTGTTCCCCATCACGGTGAGATGTATTGCATTTCTATTTAAATCATTATTTGTTGTTGTTATGTGCCTTCAAGTCAATTACGACTTATGGTGACCCTATGAATCAGCTCCAAGAGCATCTGCCTTGAACCTCCCTGTTCAGATCTTGTAAGTTCAGGTCTGTGGCTTCCTTTATGGAATAAATCCATCTCGTTTGGCCTTCCCTTTTTCTACTCCCTTCCCCAGCATTATTGTCTTTTCTAGTGAATCATGTCTTCTCATGATGTGTCCAAATTATTATTTATTGTTGCTTTTATATCCCACTTTTCTGCCAAACTGCTCAAAGCAGTCTCCTTGACTCTCCCCTTTTCTCCCCACAGCGACCCTGTGAGGTAGTCAGGCTGAGAAATAGTGACAGGCCCAAGGTCACCCAGTGCACTTCATGGCTAAGAGAGGATTTGAACCTTGATGCTACACATCCTGGTCCAACACTCTAACACCACACGGGCTCTTACTAAAATTGTACTAATTCTTTCTAAATTTGTATGTATAGATTTAAATCAGCATATGCAACTATTATATCTGTCTTCTTTACTCTGAGAGACAGTGTGGTGCAGCGGTTAGAGCCCAGGGTTCAAATCCCCACTCAGCCTTGAAGCTTGCTGGGTGACTTCGGGCCAGTCACAGTTTCTCACCCAAACCAACCTCACAGGGTTGTTGGGAGGATAAAATGGAGAAGGAGGAGAACCATGCATACCACCTTGAGCTCTTGGAGGAAAGGTGGGATATAAATGTAATAGTTAAACAAAATGTAAATATGTGTCCTCTTTTTGGACACTGCATGGGGGAACCACCCTAAGTGGCTGTTCCTACACAACAAAAACACAACAAGGGAATTGACTCTTAACAGCGCAATGGCTGTTGCGAACGGTGGGAGAGGATTGGCTGCCGCCCGTGTGTTTGTCCACTTGTCAAAATGCACCCTTTAGAGCCACTCAGCCATCCATCTGAACCCTTATAATGAGCCTCTAGGCTGGATGCTTTTCAGCGTTACCTAGTAATCCTGCTCTTCAAGCCTGGGAATGTATCTGCGCAAGAGGACTGGAGGAGGGAGGCTCAGATACTTGCGGAGAAAAGAGCAGCTCGGTGAAATCATCAATGCGGTGTTGTTTGCAGCCGGTGCGCTGCAGGAGCGAGGGAATTTGCCCCTGCCCTGGGGTTAAAAGGGGTCGTGCGAACAATCCTAGCTGGAAAGAAGCATCTTGCCCGCAGACTCTCCTGCACAGGCGTAGCGCAGCCTGTGCTTCTTGCACAAGGAGCAGCATTCTCCCAAGATATGTCTGGGCAGCAGAGCCTCGCGGATCTGATTTGATTATTTCTACGGGAGTGCTGAATCCGTGGCCCTTCAAATGCTGCTGGGCTACAACACCGGCCATCCAGTGGCTTCTGGTGGCTCCATGCCAATGGGGCAGAGGAATCCACTTTTGGTTTTAGTCCGAACTTTCAAGAAGCTGTCTAAGGTGCTTCAGTCAGCCATGTGAGGACCAGCAGGAGAGCAGCAGAGACGGAGGAGGCTCTGGGCGCATGACCCTTAGGAGCACAGCAGCCATGGCTTGATAGCTTTGCATGCCCCAGCTCCCGTCACATGGACTAGCCATGCGCATGCCTTGCTGTGCACAGAATCCAGCATTGGCTCTGTCCTGGCTCCACGCTGGGACTCCTCAGAGGCAAAATCCTCTGGCAACTGCATCTCTGACGAGGTGGATCCACTCCCCTGATCCATCCCCTGTGGGCCTACAGGCACCTGAGCTCCCCCAGAGCCCCAAGAGGACACCTCTGCCACTGGACTCTGATGGCAGCTCCACAGACTCCTCGGGAGGATTAAGAGAGCCGTACAACTGGGAGAGTCATTACCCCAAGGAGCCAGCAGAAGGTGCCAGCCCTTGAACAAGCCAGAAGGCAGCCTTCAGAGGCAGCCCAGCCCTGCTATAAAACTCAGCCAGTTGCTCCTTGAAAGTTCAGACTAAAACCCGGAGTGGATTTCACTGCCCCAATGACATGGAGCCACCAGTCTCCACTGGATGCAACCCAGACACTTTCAGCACTCTGGGTGATTTCCAATGTTAGTTATTCTCAGAAGGGGCCTATTAAAGTCAAGGGACATAAGAGCTGGACTGGACCAGGCCAGTGTCCCATCTAATCCAGCAACCTGTTCTCACAGTAGCCAACTTGATGCTTGTGGGAAACCTGCAAGCAGGACCCGAGAGCCCCCCTTTAAAGCCATCCAAGTTAGCAGCCATCCCTGCATCACGCGGGAGTGAATTTTGCAGTTTAACTGCATGTGACTTAATTCCATTGATTTCAGTGGGTCTGCTCTGAGTATGACTTAGTGGGATATCACCCCTGAATGCCGGCAGATCCAAACAGGAAAACCAGACTTTATGTTTGTGTCTCTGTTTGAGCTGTGCACAGTTTTGCTTGCAGAGACTTGCCATATAGCAAGGGCGATATTTGCCACCCCAGCAGAGCATGGCAAACAGATGCATGTGGTCAGCCGGTCCAGAACAGCCCCCTGCAAAGTTCTTTGCAGACCTTTGTATGGACATGGGGAGAAATATCACCCAATCCAGGTGGTAAGTTGTTGCACATGAATAGCTCGCCATGTGCAAATAGTCACCCCAGAGAGCAGCCTGAAACGGGAAGCTTGGCTGCTGGCAAGACTTAGGCGCACATTGGTCGCCTTTCAAAACCTCTGCCCAGCTCGATCTTTACTAAGGAAGGGGCCATGTGACCACTGGAGGCTGGTCCATTAGGCCCCACCAATCTCTGTCTGCCCTCAGCCGACTCCCACCTGCCTGCCTCTCCTTATTGGCAACCAGCCCAGGGGGTGCCCTGTCTAGCCCCTTCCTCCTCTTTAATATCTGTGTTGCCCTTGTAGAACTCAGCAGGGAGGAGGAAGGGGACAAACTGGAATGAATGGGCTCTGCCTCACATTTGCTCTTGCTGCACCTACTCCTGGGCTTCCTGCCTTCCGCCCTGCTAGCCCCAATGGGTTCCAGCCGCCATCGCTTATGACAAGCTTGACATTGACCCATACACTGTGCAGAGCTGGGCCTCTCCCATTTTAGCGTTCTGCTCCAAGCAGGTGCCTTTGCCATCTTTGCTATGTAGCAGTTGTGCAGGAGAGTCTCACAAGGCAGCACAAGGGGACGTATAAATAAATAATACCCCACCCCAAAAATACCCTTTGGAGCCAGATCGTTAGAAAGCCAACAAGGCTAACTATAATTCTTTGCAGTGCCTAATTGCGGAAGAAGCAGGTGGGAGCCAAATCTGGGGGATGTTTTCGGGAAAAACGGCATCCTGCCCCACACATGGGGGTCAGGCCGGTTTTGGATCCAAGGTATTTCTCACTGCCTCCCCCCTGCCCCCCATCCTGGCCTCCAAACAAAAGACTTAGCTATTGAGTGGTGGGGTGCCTGTCTCTCAGATTCCTTCAGTCTCTGTGAGAATTTACACACCCACCATTAAGAAAATAATTCTCTCTAATCTTCTGCTCTAGAGAATCAGTGGCCTTAATTCTGACACCCACAAGTCAAAGGAGTATACCTTGTGAAGGCATCACAGCAGCTAAGTGTATGAGTGAAAAAAAGAAAAAACAGTCCCCAGTTCAAATCTCACATTTACTAAGAACCCACGAGATATCCTTACATAAGCCACTACCTTTCAGCTTCAGTACTGCTCCCTCAGTTTCCAATATGGGGATAATTACATTGGCCTACCAGACAGATTTCTTGCAAATATTATTCCAACATAGAAAGTGCTCTGAACACTTTAAAGTGTTACATAAATGCAAAGTATGACTATTCTTAATGGTTTTGATTGACAGTTGCTTGGGTTTGCAATGGTTACAACCAGATATAAGGAAATGTTTGCAGATTTATTATTATTATTATTAATAATAATAATAATAATAATAATTTATATTCCACCCTTCCTCCCAGTAGGAGCCCAGGGCGGCAATTAGTGTGTTGTTGGGAAGATGTTGTTAACATCCAGTTTGCAGCATGTTAACAGCAGGTTAAGGTGCAGAAAAAGGCAACCGAAACAATCAAGGAGCTGAAGAGACTCCCCTGTGAGGAACGGTTGTTATGCTTGGGGCTCTTTAGCTCAGAAGAAAAGGCAACTGGGTTGGGGAAACATGAGAGAGGAGATAAAATGATGACCATGCTGACTGGGGCTGATGGGGATTGTGATCCAAAACATTGGGAGGGCACCAGGTTGGGGAAGGCTGCACCAGTGCTCCTAGGCAACATGCTGCTCCTTTGCTGGGGGAGCCACTTGCCAGTTTGCTATCAGGCCAGATCCAAGGTTCTTGCATTCATTCACAAGCTCTACACAACTTGGACCGCCTGGTTCCTTATGCTGCAACTTTGATCACTGAGGTCTTTTATGGGGGCACTTGTGGTGGTCCCCCATGCCTCTGAGGCTGATTGACCTTTAGCAGGGATTGAGGCTTTAGGGTGGCAGGTCCTGCCCTACGGAAGTCCTTGCCAATATGAGCTCTCCCTGCTTTCTTTGGGATGTCTTTTGGAAACTGTACTGTTCAGGCAAAGCTTTGGAATGCTCTTTATATATATATATATATATATATATATATATATATATAAACCAGTTTTTGTTGATGTTTTTATTGATGCAATTGTGATATGTTTTTATGTCATACACTGCCTTGTTATATATATATATATTTTTTTACAAAACAGCAGTTTATAAATATTTAAAGAAAGAAACTATTTAGTGGGAAGAACCTGTCCTTTTTTTGTTTACATAATCGTGAATGTTGCTGGTTTTACTCATTCTCACCAGGAGTAAAGTTGGCAGCTCCTGTGCTGGCCAGCCAAACAGAGCTACTCGCAGGCAAAGTGCGGGGTGGGGGGTGAAGCTTCTGCAGGGGAAACCTTGAGGTATGCAGGAAAATATTAGGGTTGTAATTTTTAGAGGGAGCGGGGAGAACTCCTGCAATAATCAGAGGAGAGGGCACCGTCCTCCTTGCATTGGGTAAACTGCTGTTTGCTTCCCTTCGGCCTAATGATGAGAAGGAAATCGAGGTTGAGGCTTCCAATAACAGCGCTGGGTTAAGGAAGGAGGAATTAACCCCACCTCAATCCCCACTGCTAAAAGAAAGTTTGGGGCCAATAGCTCAGAATCTGCATACGATAATGCCATTATATTGTTCCTGAACTTACAAGATCTGAACTGGGTGGTTCATGACAGATGCTCTTGGAGGTTGCTGATTCATAGGGTCACCAGAAGTCGTAGTCAACTTGGAGGCACATAACAACAACAATTGTTCCTGTTTGGGGATCAAGCCAGCCCTACATAGGAACACAGGCGCTGCCTTAAAATGACTCAGACCGTGGGTCTATCTAGCCCAGTAATGTCTGCACTGACTGGCAGCAGCTCTCCAAGGTTTCAGGCAAGAGTCTCTCCTAGCCCCACCTGGAGATGCCGCCAGGGGTTGAACCTGGGGCCTTCTGTATGCAAGGCAGACGCTCTTAACACTGAGCGACAGCTCGGCCCCAAAGGCCTAGAGCACCGACTACTGGCAAGGGTCTCCAAATCCAAGCGCTAACCAAGCCTGACCCGGCTTAGCTTCCAAGATGAGATTGGGCACGTACACAGGGCTAGCTGCATGTGCTAGCGCTGCAGAACATGCGCTCAGAGTTTGCTGATCCAAGAAAAGTAAAACCGTCGAGGTACTCTGCTGGTTTCTGGGCTGGCTGAAGAGCAAGACCAGAACAGGAGCTCTGCAGCTCAGGGAGAGGTCAAGAAATATTGTTGCAGGTCCCCAACTGGAATAAGAGCAAGCACCACCTCATGGCCCTGGCTGAGTTGTAGCATGCCCCCGTCGGATTTCATCTTCACAACAACCTTGCCGGGTAGGTTAAGCCTGAAGATGACTCGCCCAAGATTATGCCCAGGTGAGTAGGATTCACCATGGAGTGGGGATTTGAGCCACACACTCCTCAGGCCAACTCAGTCTTGGCCGTTGCTCCATCCTGGGACTGAGACTCATAATCCAGCCCACTTGTCAAAGATTCTGCATGGGGAAACTAAGTCAGGGACTGCCTGTGCCCTGAAGCATGCATAAAACCAACTCAGTGTGCTGAAGACCCCATGGAAAACAGGTCTGCCTGACTTGGCTTCAAGACATTCACAGCCAAAGAGGGCTTTAGAATCTGCTCCTCTCCCTAGGCATGTCGATGCCCAGAAAGGGGGGGGGAATCCAAACTTTAATCACTGACCATTTGTGTCTCTTCTCCTGGGACCCCAAAGACGCTCTTTGAAGCCACTGAAATGGAGGGGTTTTCCCTCCCAGAGGCTTTAAGTGTGGGCCCCTGAACCTTGTCCCGGCCAGCCCAAGGTGTTTTTTCTGCCCGAGAGGAAGGTACAAGATGGCTTCTCCCCCATTACATGGACACCAGAAATGGGACAGCACCCTCCATGGCAACAGAGGGCAGTGGGGCAGCTTAGGGGGTGCAGGGCAGGACAAGGGGTACATAACCTTGTCAAGCCCCTATCCCTCAGCATTTCCCCCTGAGGCTGCTGATTCCCTCAGCTCTGAGGGCTGCCCCTAATCCCTGTAGATCAGGGCTGGGCAACCTCCGAGATCTCACTTTGGTCCAAGGAGGCCATTTTCCCAAAGCAGGCCCATCTGCCTCGCACCTGTGCAGAGCGTAAATGTTGCCTGACAGCTTTGGGTTGTGCCTCTTCTGCCATCGGGAAAGCCAGAAGAATTGTGAGGGCAAGTCTTTTGATGCAGCATTTGCACCTTATTTATTTTTATTCCATCCATTTATATCCCAGCTTTCCTCCAAAGAGCACCCAAACATGATTTCTTTATCCTCACAACAACCTTGTGAGGTAGGTTAGGCTGTGGCACAGCAACTGGGCCAAGGTCCCAGGCTATGGTCTGAAGGCACATGAGGCCAGCACCCTGCTGAAGCAGGTCTGGTCAGTGCCTGGATGGGAGACCACCTGGGAGCCATATGTAAGCCGCTTTGGGTTTCTATCATGAAAATAAAGGCAGGGTATAAATGTAATAAATAATAATAATAAGGTCCCCCAGTGAGTTTCATGCCCAAGTGGGGATTTGAACCCAGTCCAGCACTCTAACCACTATACCACACTGGCGCTCTTGCGGGTGGGTTGTTTTAAACATGAAACCAGTGTTGTCAATTCCATGACCTAAGCCTGCTGCTGAAGGAGCCTCTGCAGTCAATCACAAACAGAGGTAGAGGAGAAGACGCACCAGCAACACTGATGGAGGGAGCAGCGGCCTAAGGATCAGAGGGCTATCTCAGGTCGCAGGTTCAATCCTCCGATGGCATCCCCAGGTAGGGCTGGGAACGTCCCGTCCACTGTTTGAAGCCCTGGAGAGCCGCTGCCAGCCAGTTTAGTCAATCCTGAGCTAGACGGGCCAGTCAGGCAGCTTTCTACGTTCCTCTCAATTCTGGGTAACCCTACAAAGAAGATTGCACGGCCCGGGGCTGAAGGCCCGGGGTGTGTGGACTACTCACCGCCTCTAGGTGTCGCCCGCTGGCCGCCCTCGACGGCTCAGCAGCCCAGGCCGCTCATGGAGCCGATGCGGTCTAGCTTGAGGCCAAAGCAGCCCTTCGAGAGGCCCTTCTTGGCGAGGCCCTTGAAGCGCCGCGACCCTCCGCCGCCTCCGCCTCCTCCGCCGCCTCCACCGGCATGGTGCTCCGGGTGCATCCCCCGCGCCCAGCTGCCCCGCGATTGCTTGGTGTCGGTGCGCAGGTCCCGCATCAGCCTCGACGACGAGGACCCTTTGCCCTTCTGCTGCTGCTGCTGCTGCTGCGACGAGGAGCTCTGCTTAGTCCCTCCGCCGCCACCGCTACGCGCAGCGCCCGCCGCGGGCCCCGACGACGCCTCCAGCAGCTCCGCCAGTTCGCGCCCCAGCGCCGCTGCCGCAGCCGCGCTGCCCGAGGGGCCCTGCACGAGAACGCGGGAGAGGAGTCAGCCAGGCCAGCTGTGGCTGCAAGGCGGGCGGGGAGAGAAGGACGAGGACCCCCACCGACCCCACGCCCTCGCCGGGGGGCTACTTGGCCATTTCTCCTTTCCGCTCAGCCCGGACGTCACCTCGATGAAAGGGCTAAACCGGCTGGGTTTATTGTATACATTTCTCGACTGGGTGTCGAGAAAGAGGGCAGAAAATGAAGGGAAGGAACGTTCAGGCTGGAGACGGTGGAAGTGGAGGTCCCATCAGGACCACCCCCCAAAAAAACACACACAGCCCAGTACCTTGTTACCTCCCTTTCCAGCCAGGCTCCTAGCAGTCACCTCGAGGAGTGGTCCCAGGATAGTGGGGGGGGGGGAGAGAGAATTTAGGTGGCCGGTCTGAACATGGGGCTGGCATCACCTCGAGGAGTGGTCCCAGGATAGTGGGGGGGGGGAGAGAGAATTTAGGTGGCCGGTCTGAACATGGGGCTGGCACCCAAACCCACTCATTCTCCCCGTCCTCAGCCATAAGCCACTGGCTTACTCCGCGGAAGACCCAGGTCTCGAGTCTTTTGGAAAGGAAAGGAAATTGGTTTTTTTGGGGGGGATGCCGATTGAACATGGGTAGGGTGGGTGGGTTTGGACCAGACCTCTTCCAGATCAGGTCAGTGGCTACTCTCTCCTCACCCCTTCCCCACAATCAGCAGCGCCTGCTGGGAAGGGAAGGGCAACTGGGGGGGCACGCCATTAACGCCCCCTGCATCCTTTTCTGTCGCTCCCCCTGGGGAGAAGGGTCCCTAGTCACCCAACTTTTACTGTTGAAATTGATGACCATGACTAACGTAGGTCCATGAGTTCCAAAGGGTCTACTCTGAGTAAAAGTTAGTTGAAGACGACCCAAGGATACCCCCCATTTCCACCGTCACCTCCAGATCTCTGCAGGAACACCCACTTTCTCATATCCATCCAGACTGCTTCTTGGAAGGACTCCTGGGGGTCTCCCAGCTCCCTGTTCCCTCCGCTTGCCTCTCCTTATGGGCGGGCGGGGGGAGGCCGAATCGCTTCCCTTCCCGCTGCCGCCGACCCCTCCCCTGGGAAAAGAGGGTGGGTCACCCTAGCGGGAAGCCGCCCCGTCGGTCTTGCCTCTGCCCTCTCAGCACCACGAGGCGATGGAAAGCAGCCGGCGGCAGCTGGAGGAGACGCGAGGAGAAGGCGTCCCTCTTGCTCGGCCAGAGAAGGCACCCTGGGCTGGGCCGCCCCGTCAGGCAGAGGCTCACGGGGGAGCCCGCTTCTACCGCCTGGGCGCACCTGCGACATCGCAGCCATGGACTTGCGGGGCGGCGCGAGGAATCTCGACAGAGAATCCCCGGCTCTGCCCACTGGCCGCCTTTAAGGCAGGAGAGGGCAGCCGCCCTTGAAAAGGAGTCAAAGCCGGCACTGAATCGGGACAACTTTTCTCTCCTTTCTGCTCCTCGCCTCAAATGCTGGGGTCCCGCCGCACCCTCGCTCCCCACCTCTCCGTTCACCTCTCCGCCCATCACCCTTTCCCTCCTACTCCTGGAGCTTCCCGGGTAGACCCCGACGGAGACGAGAGGAGACCTTCAGGAGTCAACCCGCCCACCCTCGAATACCCGCCCCCCTTACCTTCTGCAGGTTCTGGGGAGCCGGCTTGGCCTCCAGCCCCAAGGCCAGCAGCGCCAGCAACAGTGCGCAAGCCGCGACGTGCCAGATGTACATCCTGGGGGCCGTGGCGGGCGGGCGAAGAGAGCAGAAAAGAAGGGGCCGCGGTATAGAGGGGCGCGGGAGGGGCCCCCTCGACGGCGGGAGGAGCGGAGTTGTAGAGAAGCGCGGCCGGCAGGCTGTCCCGGAGCAGCTGCGGCGCCTCTCCAGAAGACGACTTCGCTCTCCTTCGACGGCCAGAACCGCTTGCAGCGCCGGGATCGCCCTCGGCCCTTTATAGGCAACCTGCCCGGTGATGTCATTCTCCGCCTCACTCCCGGGGGGGGGAGGGGAGAGAGCGAGAGCCAGACGCCTCCGCCGGGGACTTGGATTTCACGATCCTTACTAGACGGGGAGTCCAGAGATTCTGCTGGGAGGCGTGGAAGGAAGGGGGTGGGCAGAGGAGCGTGCCGTTTGTGTGTAGGTGCCCGTGTATATACTGGAGGTGCTTTCGTGTGTGTGTGTGGGGGGAATATGGTTCGAGGCCGCACCAGCGTGTCTGTCGGGGGAGAAGGCAAGGGGGTCCGCACTTTGCAGACGCGCCTTGTTTCAGCGCGCACCTGTAGCCTGGCATCGCGCGGTCGGTCAGTGAAGGCGTCCCAGTACATATTAGTGCAAGTGTAGGCGCTTATAATAACGTCCCACACACACACACACACACATGCACACACACGTGTCTCTCCAGGAATAATGTTGCCCCCCACCTCTGAAGAGAAGATTGGTTGCTGGTGTTTGGTGTTTGAAGTGTCTTGGGAACCCCCCCAAATCCAGAGTCATGTTTAGGGAAAGCAGTTCTCTTCCCTGAGGACAAGCTTTCGTCTGAAAATGGACAGATGAGCAACCCGGTTTTGAACTGGCGTGTGTGGAGCGGAGTGGGGGTGCGTGCGTGGGGGTGGGGAGTGTTTGGGACACTTGGCCTCTGAATGCGACACCTTTGAGTCCCCTCCTGGCTCTGGAAGAGAAGACTTTTGAGAACTCCTCCTTCTCCGGAAAAGACAGGTCTGTTCATGCAGGCTTGTGTCTGAGCATCTATAACCAGGCTGGGGTTGTACTCCCTCGCAGGGGTGCGGTGGGTGGGACAAAGTTCCTAAGAGTTCCCCCAAAAGCCACACAGATGCCCACACGCCCCTATGACCAGCGAAGCGTGTGAATGAGCCAACAGCCAACTCTCAGGAGCCCAGAGGTTATCTCAGAGGGCAGCGCTCCGGGGTGGGGTGTTTGAGGGACAAGGTAAACAAACGAAGAGACAGCAGCCCCTTCGTGTGTTTGAATCAGCCTTGTCGGGAACAACCTGGAAGGGGCGCCAGTGCTTGCAGAGCTCAGGTTGCATTTCCACCTGTGACTGTGCGCACGCGTGTGTATGCATGGACGTGGAGTGTAAGTTTATGGGGGCGGGGAAGGAGGGCCTTCCTGTGCACACACAGACACAGCGTCGAAGGCGAGGGGTTCAGAGGATCTCCCCCTCCACACGCAACCCACCCGAGAGGGGAAGCGCTAGGACTCTGGGAGTGACTATCAAAGTGCGCTTTTCTTCTTGCGACGGGACCCCCGATTTGGATTAGGGCTGCAAGGCGAGGGGCACTAACCCCTTCCTTTGGGTCTCCGCTGCTCCTGGTCCAAATTGTCCCCCCTCCCAATTGCCATTGTCACGGAGGGAGAAAAAAAACCAGGCAACCCCCCCCCCCAGTCTTTGCTGGCATAGCGTTACCACTTGATTCATTTGCACCCCCCATATCCCCGCCCCCAGTTTGGATCTGGTGGGTATTCTTTTCCAAGCCTCAGGTGGCAACGAGGCTGGGGGTTTTGCCCTCTTTGCAGGAATGCACCCCCTCCAGTTCTTGATGAAGACGCTGCCCCATCCGGTCCGAATTCGCACGCACACGCTTACAGGGTCCAGGGAAGCGATGGCAGTGGGCCGGGCTTACACGGGAGCTGCCCCCCAAGCTGGTTTGACCCTCTTGCAGGAGACTGGAAAGGGCGACAGACTCAAAAGGGAAGGGGAGGGGGAGTTCATGAGCCCTGACCTAAAGGGTCCAAATCTACTGTATGCTCTTAAAGGTGGCTTTATGGAAGAGGGAGGAAATTCTGCCCCCAAGGGAGACTCCAGCAAAAGCTCTGCTGCACAAGCCCCATTGAAAGGAAAGGCAGTGTCGACACATAGGAACACAGGAAGCTGCTGTATATTGAGTCAGACCATTGTTCCATCCAGCTGCATATTGTCCACACTGACTGACAGCAGCTTTTCAGAGTGGGGACACTCTCAGCTCTATCTGGAGATGCCAGGGACTGAAGTATTATAATTAGCATTAGCATTAACATTTATTCATCACTTTTTACAAAAAGCAACTTACAAATATACAAAATATTGAAACTTTAAACCCAAATACACAGAATAAAAATACAACAGAGCAGTTGTTCCAACACTTCCCCCTCCCATGGACCACTTGAAAGTTGCTGAGGGTCTTGGCAGACCGCTTCATGATTTGTTTCCACCTGTTGTAACAACTGTAATGTGCCATGCTAGGGGCTGGGTGGCTTTTCATTGGATTTGCACCGCTCCTTTCATTCCTTATATTCCATCTTATTGTATTATATTTGGCATTCCATAGAATTCAAACTGTAATAACTAAAATGCAACATAAGAAATGAAAGAAGCAGTGCAAATAACATTAAAATTAATAAAAAAATTTAATGTGGACGTGTTGCGGACCACTGGTGATCCACAGACCACAGCTTGGGAACCTCTGCAATAGAACAATTCCCAGAGGGGTTCATCTGATCAATCCACAAGGATAAAAAGGATGACTCCAACCCTACTCCACTAAAAGATGAGCACCTTTGATGATTAGGAAAAACAACTGACTTTTGTACTCTCTTCCTCAGTAGAGGGAACCCAAGATGTACCCCAAACGGTGACATTAGTCAACAAGCTGAAATTTGGCACATGCATATGCTATGGCATAGCCCAAGATGGCCAGACATGTTTTAAAAGGGGGACAGTTGAACCTCTCTCTCTCTTTCTCAAAATGGGGGGCTCAAAGTGTACCCCCAAATGGTTGTGCTGCCCTGACATTCAGTACAAAACTGAAATGTGGAACGTACATAGCCTCTTTGATTACTACCAGTCTTACTTTTCTCTCTCTCTCGAAAAATGGGGCAAGAAGTGAACCCCAAAGAACTGAAGGTACTTTCACATCACCTAAATTGGAAGCTGACTTTTGGGAGACCCTAACCCTAAGGCACAATTATGACAACAGAAGTGTGAAAAATGGCTTCTCCTCTGGGTAAACGTGAATCTGAAAATACTGTTGAAAGAGAATGTGGAGCACAGAAGATTACAGGTGGAAAAGAAAGAAATACTCCCTGTTTCAAGCATGAGTCACAGTTCCCTTTTCTCAATATGAAGAATACTTGACTTTTCTAGTGCTTTTTATGAAAGGGGGTACCCCCCACCTAATAGCATTATGTTTTAATTGTTGTAAACCGCCCAGAGAGCTTCGGCTATGGGGCGGTATACAAATGTAATAAATAAATAAATAAAATAAAAAATGAGTCATTTTTATATGAACAGCAAAAACAAATGCATGCTGTAGCAATGACTGCTGATATGACCCCAAGATGTGGCCTTCCTCCTGAGTCAGAGCATTCCTCGTATCATATCCTGTACTCAGAGTTACAGCAGTGGCCAAGTCTGACTTGTAAGTGCTCCAGAGCCACTCCCCTTCTTCACCTTTTCCACAGTTTTTGACCATTGCAGACACTCTGGCTTCAATACAAAGCCAGACTTTTTTAATTTTCTCAAACTCCCCCTGCCTCCCTTCTGCTTTGCTTAACATCCAGTATGATGCAGAGTTCTGCTGGACTCCGAAGCTTGCATGCTATTTTGTGGCATTTTGGTTGGTCACAATAAAGGTACAGTGGGATTTCTCAAAACAAGTGTCAGTTTAACCAGTAGCCATGCATGTTGGTGTAATGCGCAACCTACCTCTTCCTCTACTTAGCTTAGAGGTTTTCTCTCTGATAAAAAACATATGCATTTGGCTGGCATGCTGAAGACTGGGAAAAGTGCCCCAGGCGATGACATCATCCTGGCCCCTGCTGTGAAATGTGGCCAGGCTTCATCCTTGCCCCACTAGTTTAAATTGCTTTTTAAAAATGTGTTTTTAAATTTGTATATTTGTTTTTAATGTTTTTAACTGTTGTAAACCGCCCAGAGAGCTTTGGTTATGGGGCGGTATACAAATGCAATAAATAAATATACCACTGTCTGTACTCCTGCACTGCCCATGCCTGCATACACAGCAAACGTTTAAAGCACAATGAAAACACATCCCTTCCACCAAAGAATCCTGGGAACTGTAGTTTGTTAAAGGAGCTGGGAATTGTAGTTCTTTGAGGCTTAAACTGCAATCCCCAGGATTCTTGGGGTGGTGGTGGTGGTGGTGTATGTGTGTGTGTATGTGAGGCAATGAGCTTTAAATGTTTGGTATGTGTACTGCCAATGGCTCCCAAAGGTCTCCAGCACAGGGTCTTTCCCAGATCAGCTACTTCTCAGACCCATTAAGCTGAAGCTGCCAGATTTTAAACGTCTTCATGCAAAGCATGTGCTCTGCTTTAGAGTCTAAAGTGGTGCAAGTAGCATTTGTTTGTGTTTTCTCCTTGCTATCCTTGCTACTCCTCTCCATCCCCCCTATGACATTTTAGGTAGCAAGTGCCGTAGATCTCTCCTTGTTCCTAGGGCTGGGAGGGCTCCATTGTCGGGCCTGGGAGCAGAGTTGTCCTGGGAGATCCTCCCAGCCAGGGTGCCCAGGAGCCAGGACTCATCTAGATGGGAAGGGTGGCTCCCTGCCTCTCTGTTTTGGAGGGAATACTGGTAGGCAGAGAGAAAGTTTTTAGGAAGGCTGCTTTCGAAGACTTTAATCCCCTCTGCCACCATCAATGAGTGGCAAAGAGCACTTCCAGACAACTTGTTTCTTGAGCTTCCATCCTGGTTTGTCCGCAGGGAGATTAGATGACGTTGGCTATCTAATGAGCATTTGTTCTGATTTACTTGCAGGGCGGTTAGATGTGGATGTTGCGTCTAAACAAGTATCCCTCACTTTCCAACGCATTTCCCCATCACTTTCCTTATCACACAAAGGCCAGTCTTTTGAGGAAGCGGATTTGTTGCGCAAGACTTCCAAAGCAACTGCAATTGCACAACATGAATTTGATGGTATGTGATTGAATCCCATTCGAAAATCGTGAAATCGCTGAAAGCACCTTATTAGCAGACTCAGATCAAATATTAATTGGGTGGGGCAACAGGAATATCTGCCCCAGACAGGGGTGCAAATGCCTTGTCACGTATTATTAAAATGATGCTGCATTGTGTCACATCTTCTGTTCAGTATGGAATAATTAGACCTCTCCCGCCTGCCCCCTGCTTATGGTCTGGTTTTCTAACCAGCTCTCAAACCAACAGAAGTTATTATTACCTATTCCACATTTGATCAGTTTACTAGCCAAAAGATCATGGAGGATGTTGTCAAATGTTTTGCTAAAATGTAGTTAAATTATGACCACAGCACTCACTAAGCTAGTAACCCAAGCAAAAAAAGAGATAAGACTAGTCTGGCAAGATTTGCTCTTGGCAAATCCAGGCTGGCTCTTATTAACCACTGCATTGTTAGAAAGATGGGCTCCTTTATAATACATTATTGTATTGCCCCGATATTGAAGTCATGCAGTTTCCCAGGTTCTTCTTTGTCACCTCTCTGAAGATTTGAGAACACTTTTCTCCAGTCCTGTGGCACCTTGCTTCTTCTCCAGGATTTCTCAAAGATTACAGATGATCTGAGAGTAAACCAGTGTTCCTTTAACACCCTAAGCTGCAATTCATCTGGCCCTGGATTTTAACGGTTAATTATCACTTAAGAATAGCATGCTTCACTCTCACAAAGGCACACATTTTGGGGTGTATGAATGAAGCATGGTTCTAATTCAGTCAAGGAAAAAAACCTGTGGCCTCCTCCAGATGTCCTATTTATTGTGAATTCATGATTATTTGTGCTCATGATGGTATCAGAGTGGTTATATATGATCTCACTTTCCACACTGTTTGAACCTGCAAAAGTTTCACAGTGGACATACTGCTTCATTTTCAGCCAGTGTGCGTCCCATAGCTTCCTACTGAAATCCAATACCTTTCCATACCACAAATGTTTTGGTTTATTTTTTGTCCTACTTTTGTGGCGTTATAGCACAAGATCACCACCACCACCACCACAAAACTACCAGTTGTTGGAAGTGGGGCAAGAGCAGCTCCTGTTTTGCTCTTTTATTTGTGCTCCAGAAGGGAGATAGAGCTAGGGTCCTCCAGATGGACAGGCTTATTTACCTTTTACCTGTGATGCTCTGACTGACTTCCTTCTGAAGCTTACCTGCCCCTCCTTCTTCTGCCCTTTCCATTCCTTTGTTCTCAGGCTGTCCAGGAGAGAGGAGACATCCCTTTGTCTCTGCTCTTTCTCCAGGCATGGGGCTGACTCCTACACCTGGTTACGCCTCCAACTTAGCTAGTTAGTTAGAACTAGGTATGCCTTTTCTATCTACTATGTATTTCTCTAAATAAAGTAGCTTTTCTTATTTTACCAAGTCTCCAGTGTCAGTGATGCTGATGCAGGGTAAAAGCCTGCTTTCTTAGGCAAACGCACGCAAACGCTGGCACACTCGCATTTCAACATCTGTTGTTACTCTCTGCTGCTGTGGTGCTGCTTTTAAATGAAATTAAGCGACACAACTACCCACAGTGCAACACCAGTTTGAAGGGGCTCCCCATGTCCCAGGAATAAAAAGCATTGCTACTGCCAGTATAGATGCTACCAGTGGGATTGCTGGGCATGGGAAAATATGGGAACTGATTTAAGCATCATTTATAGAAATGACCCACAGAGTCAGCATACCTGACCTGTAGCCACCTGTGCCAACACAGAGTCTGAGATCCAAAGGTGTGCAGTGTTGGAAGTGCGGCAAGAGCAACTCCTGTTTTGTTCTTTTGTTTATGTTCCAGAAGGGAGATAGAGCTAGGGTCCTCCAGATGGACAGGCTTGACTAACTCTACCTGTGATGCTCTGACTGACTTCCTTCCAACATCTTTGGGAAGCTTATCTGCCCCTCCTCCTTCCACCCTTTCCTCTCTTCTCTTCTTCACCTGTCTGAGAGAGAGGAGACAGCTTTGTCTCTGCTCCCTCCCTCCTAAGCCATGAGGGCAACTCCCAAACCCGGTCATTGCACCTCCAGCTTATTTAGTTAGTTAGAACTAGGTATGCCTTTCCTATCTGCTATGTATTTCTATCAATAAAGTAGCTTTTCTTATTTTACTGAGTCTTACATCTCAGTGATCCTAATGCAGGGTAAAAGCCTGCCACTCAGGTAAACGCACACACTGGCACACACACATCTCAGACCGCTGACGATCTCTGCTCATTTATACAAATTTACATAACACTCTTTAGCTTGATTTTATAAGAATTTTATAAACATCTCTAAATCAGAAATATGTAGAATTAAGACATACAGAGCAGGTTAAAGTTGAGATTTCATATAATTTTCTTACTGGTGTCCTTTAAATGACATAATCAAATCTATCTTGTAACCATTTTGGATGCCCTTAGCAGGTTCTGGTAAGCTGAATAGCTTGTTAACCTTTCAGTAAATCACAACACCCAAACAAGCCTACAGACAGCTCTTAAAATTGCAAACACAGGCGGGGGATTTTAAATAGCCACTTCAGGTAGATGTATTCAGTCATCAGGATGAGCAGCTCTTTGCTCCCAAATTTACGTTTGTGGGAAGCCATATCGATCCTAAGGGTTGTTATGTCCAGTGTGAGTCTTACTCAGAGTAAAGCTCAAAGAAGATGTCGAAGTAGTCAAACCAGCTGCGAAAAAAGCAAACTCCACACTAGGGATCATTAGGAAAGAAACTGAAAATAAAACTGCCGATATCATAATGCCGTTTTATAAATCTAAGGTGTAACCGCATTTGGAAAACTGTGTATAGTTCTGGTAGCCTCACCTCAAAAAGGTTATTGCAGAGGTGGAAAAGGTTCAGAAGAGGGCAACCAGAATGATCAAGGAGGTGGAGCGACTCCCCTATGAGGAAAGGTTGCAGCATTTGGGGCTTTTTTTGTTTAGAGAAAAGGCGAGTAAGAAGTGATACGACAGAAGTGTATAAAATGATGCATTGGATGGAGAAAGTGGAAAGGGAAAAGGTTTTCCTCCCTTTCTCATAACACTAGAACTTGTGAACATCCAACAGAGCTGAATGCTGGAAGATTTAGGACAGACAAAAGAAAGTGCTTCTTCACACAGCGCAGAGTTAAACTATGGAATTTGCTCCCATAGGAAGCAGTGATGGCTGCCAGCTTGGATGGCTTTGAAAGATGATTAGATGCTGGCCCAGCCCCAGGCATGCCAGGGCCCTTGGGCACCAGCTTGCCCCGGGCCCCGGCATGTGCACACATGTGTGCACACACGCATATGCATCTGCGGACGTGCCCCACCTACCTGTCTCCTGTCTTTTGTGGCTATGTGGGCTGCGCACGCGGCACTACCTTTAACCAAGATGGCGGCAAAGGTTTCCCTAAGGGGCTGATGCCTCCACCACCATCTTGGTTGATGGCACTCATGCGTGCTATGCGCGTGCATCTCTGCCATCAACTAAGATGGCAGCGGGGCATCAGCACCTTAGGGAAACCTCAGCCGCCATCTTGGTTAATGGCAGCTGCAAAAGATGACTGCAGAGAAAGGTAGGTGGAGTGAGGGAATGGTGGGCAGCTTGGAAGCTCCGCGGATTGTGGAAGGGGGCAGGAGGGGCCCCTCAGGGCCCTTGTAGCCCCAGGGGCCCTTGGTAAGGGTCCTACTTAGCCGCCCTTTGGAGTCAGCCCTGATTAGACAGATTCATGAAGGATAGCCCTGATGGCTATGCTCTGACTCCTTAGTCAGAGATGGAATGCTTCCAAATAACAGTTGCTAGAAACCACAGGAGGAGAGAGTGCTCTTGTACTTGGTTCCTGCTTGGAGGTTTCTGATAGGCATCTGGTTAGCCACTGTGAGAACAGAATACTGGACTAGATGGGCCCCCTTTGGCCTGATCCAGCCGTAGGGCTTTTCCTACATTCTTGTTAACCTATTAGAAAACATGGACATGACTAACACAGGTACATAAATTTCAGTTGGATCTACTCTGAGCATAATTTACAGAGCAGTCCTAACTATAGGAAAATGGTGGCATTTACTGAGGCCTAAATTAAGATGGCATAAGTTACTCCTATCCCAAACTCTGTTCAGGAGTGGGGCTACTCAGGGCCGGTCCCAAAGGGCTGCCAGGTTGGGCCCTGACCAAGGGCCCCTGGAGCCACAGAGGCCCCTGAGAGGCCTCTCAATAGGATGTGGGAGGACGAGTAGCACTCCTTTTCTGCGATCCATGGCAGAGTGGCTGCCACAGATCGCAGAGAGGGAGCTTCCTCTGCCTGCCCGTCTCTCCTATCTTTTGAGGCTGTGTGGGCTGCGCGCACAGGACTGCCATTAACCAAGACGGCAGCTGAGGTTTCCCTAAGAGCCTGAAGCCTCCAGCACCATCTTGATTGATGGCAGCGATGTGAGCACATAGCAGCCCGCTCAGCCGCAAAAGACAGGCTGTCCTAAAGAAGGAGCATGTTCTTTTTTCGGTGGTGGCCCCTGTTCTTTGGAACTCCACTCCTTGGAGTTCCTGCAGGCGCTGTCTCTCTTATTTTTTTAACAGAGGAATATAAAAACTGAGCACTTTTATCAGCAATTAGATAAGTGGCTTTCTTATTTGTTGCTATTTTATTCATTCTGATGCCCTGATTCAGTTCTTCCTCTTCCCTACACATATTGCTACTCCTGGGTTAAGACTTTTTGCCTGATGGTTTTAAAATTTGGAAATGTGGAATTCCTTACCCTTAAATATTAGACAGGCGCCATCGCTGTTATCTTTTCGGTGCCTATTGAAGACCTTCCTCTTTCAACAAGCCTTTTAAGTAGAGACCTTATCATCTGCGTCTGTTGGAATTGCTTTTTAATATGTTTTAAAACCTTTTTAAAAAAACACAATATGTTGTTAACTTATGTATGCATTTGTACTGTGGCTTTATTGTATACTTTAATAATATTTGCTGTTGTTTTACCTTCTGTACACAGCTTAGAGATTTTAATATATATTAAGCGGTGTAGAAATGGCTTAAATAAATAAATAAATGTTTTTTTACGATGTCTTCAAAGCTTAAAAAATGTTTTTAAAGGTGTTTTGTTTTAATGTATTTTTAAGTGTGTTTTTATGATGTTTTTAAGTGTTTTTGGTTCTTTTGTTTGCTGTCCTCGGCGCCTACTGGGAGGAAGGGTGGGATAGAAATCAAATAATAAACAAACAAACAAATTTCCTTTTTTTAGTTTAGAGTTATTTGCCACCTGCAAATTGTTTTCAAGTCTTTGTTATTCCTCTCTTCTTAGGGTGAGGTGTACATCCATTGCCAGCATAAGTTTTATGACTTCTCACATGACATACAAAGTCCAGTCTTAGGCAGATGCCATCATCCATATTTACAAACAGATGCTTTGTAGTTAGCATGTGGAGTGGAATGATCTTTGTTAATAATCATGCCTGCACTGTTATCTACCTATGTGCCACGTGGCACTTTACAGGATTATCTAAGAAATGGTGTGGGAAGGCTAAGAAACACTCTGCCCCACTTCCAAGAGTGATACCCCAGTCACTGATATTCAGAGGCATACTACCTGTGACAGTGGAGGGAGTGCATAGCCACTGTAGCCATTTATAGCCTTACCCTCCATGAATGTGTCTAATCCTCTTTTAGATCCACACAACACAGGAAATGGACCTTTAGTCTAGTAGCATCAACCCTTTGGAATTCCCTCCCCTTAAATATTAGACAGGCGCCATCTCTGTTACCTTTTTGGTGCCTGCTGAAGACCTTCCTCTTTCAACAAGCCTTTTAAGCAGAGACCTCATCCCAAACTGTGCCTGTGTTGAAACTGATTTTAGGTGTTTTTTTTAAAAAGGTGTTTTAAAGATTCGTTTTTAAATACATTTTAAAATATATTTTTAGTGTTTTTGTTTGCTGCCCTGGGCTCCTTCTGGGAGAAGGGGTGGGATATAAATTTAATTAATTAATTAATGATAACAATAATCTTTGTATGCATGTCCCAGCTGGCATTGCGGTGCTCCATAAATTGGTGTGTTCTGGGATGTCTTGCAGTGCACCTCTGAGGTAAAAATCCTCACAGCCCCCATCAGCAACTGCGGCTCTAGGCTAGTGTGCTGTTGCCAATCAAATGAATTCAACAGCATCATTTGAAAAAGAGCAAAAATGCTGGATTCCTTGAACCAACAAGCCTCAAACACATGCTGGTGCCATTGTTTTTTCTTGACGCCTCCCAGATCTGTTTGGGTAGATAAGAAAGGAAATATACAGGTGATTATGTTGTTGTTGTTAGGTGCCTTCAAGTCAATTTCATGTAATGGTGATCCTATGGCTGGACTGATCATGTCTACACTTGCCCGAGGCCAGTATTTTCGACTCATTAGCCTTAATCCCTACCATACATTTAAAGCGCATTCAGTGCACATTTAAAACACATGACTTTCCCCAAAGAACCCAGGGAACTGTAGTTTTCTCCTCATAGAGCTACAATTCCCAGCACCCTTAACAAAGTACAATTCCCATGAGCTTTAAATATGCTTTAAATGTGTAGTGTGGATCACATCATCCTGCGGAGCTCAGATTCCACTGTGCCACTAGCAGAGGAACCTTTGGCTCTCCAGATGCTGCTGAATTGCAACCCCCATCAGCCCCAGCAAGCATGGCCAATGGACAGGGACGATGTGAGCTGTAGTTCAGGATCCTTTGGATACAGGAATGCACTGAGCAGTCCTTAGTAACTGCAAAAATGGACAGCCCAGCAAGACTCTGGGAAATCATAGTGCAGATCCACACAACACATTCAAAGCATATCCAAGCACATGATTTCCCCCTCACAGTTATAGTTCCCACCACCCTTAACAAACTACAGTTCCCATGATTCTGTAGTGGGATTCATGTGCTTCAAATGTGTGTTGAATGTTCTTTAAATGCATGGTATGGTTGTTGTTGTTGTTGTTATATGCCTTCAAGTTAATTTTAACTTATGGTAACCCTATGAATCAGCGATCTCCAAGAGCATCGGTCATGAACCACCCTGTTCAGATCTTGCAAGTTCAGGTCTGTGGATTCCGTCATGAAATCAGTCCATCTCTTGTTTGGTCTTCCTCTTTTGCTACTCCCTTCTGTTTTTCCTAGCATTATGTGGACCTGCCCTTAATCAGAGCAAAGAAGAGGAGAAGCGACCTTCTGAATCTTTAAGAATTTCATCAGGTCCCATGTCTCTCAACCCACATGAGGCTAATTGAGGACTGGATCCTCTGTTTGCCTTGGCCAAAAGTCTCTGTTTGCTTTGGCCAAAAGCTCATTTGCATTGTACCCAGGTTGACTCACACCAGCAAGTTTGTTTCATTGCCATATGCATTTTCAGGCCAGTGCAATGTCCAGTTGGCAGTGCAAGCCTTGAATCAGAGCACAAGCCACTATGAACATAAGAACATAAGAAGAGCCTGCTGGATCAGGCCAGTGGCCCATCTAGTCCAGCATTCTGTTCTCACAGTGGCCAGCCAGGTGCCTGGGGGAAGCCCGCAAGCAGGACCCGAGTGCAAGAACACTCTCCCCTCCTGAGGCTTCCGGCAACTGGTTTTCAGAAGCATGCTGCCTCTGACTAGGGTGGCACAGCACAGCCATCACAGCTAGTAGCCATTGATAGCCCTGTCCTCCATGAATTTGTCTAATCTTCTTTTAAAGCCATCCAAGCTGGTGGCCATTACTGCGTCTGCAGAATGTTTTGACAGGAGGTCAGCCACAAGCAGTGGAGGAGAGGAACCCCTGTATCTTTAATTAATAGTTTTGTCATAGGGGGACTTGCAGCCATGTCATATTCCTAGTTGCGCAGAAGTAGCAGGGGTGTGGTGGGGTGAAGCTCACCCTGCCCACCCCACCAGAATCCCCTCTTTTATACAGCTATGAAGGATGAAACAGCCCTGTCCTCATCTCACCTGGTCGACCTACAGACTGGTCCAGCCTGGCCAGTGGCCTGTAGTCAAGCTGACCAAAGAGGCTGGGATTGGTGGGAGGGTGCAGGAGCTGAGATCTACGAGCTCCAGCTGTAGCAACCACTGTGCAAATTTCCCTCCAGATAAATGAGGGTCCTTGGGGCTTCGGACGTGCCTGGGAAATGGTGTGGCTGGCCTTCCCATCCTTCAAGAGACTCCTGTGGTTGGGGAGGGTGTGTGTGACAGGACAGGGGGCTCCGCCTGCCTCTCGACAGCCTAAGCCTGGGACGTGCAGCATGCCACACAGACCTTGCTTTTTGCAGCCAGACAGCACAACAATGGGAGGGAGCCCTGCAAGCTAGGAGAAGAATGGGCTGTGCTTTTTTGGAGAAAGGTTGCACATGAACTAATACTGATAAGTCGAGCTGGCGGTTCTTGCCTCCCGGAAAGGACACGGTGTGCCCCGGGGGTAACCCCTCACAGCAGTCATTCAGGAACAACAGTGATGTGGTGCCTCACGTAGGATTGCCCACCAACCATAAAAAAAATCCAGTAGCAGGAGTTCAGCATGGAGCGCAGGCTTGAAGAATGTCAGGGAGTGGGGGAACCTGTGAGGGCCCCTCCTGAGGCTGTTGGCCTCCACCTCCCATCCTCCCTGACCTTCAGCCATGCTGGCAGAGGCTGATGGGAGTTGGGGACCAGCAACATCTGGTGGGGGCACAGGTTCCCCCACCTCTGAAGCATGTAGGCCACACTCATGTGCTGTGGGGCTGGGTTGCAGAGCTCAGCCTGCTGCAGGAGGGTTTGTTGAGTGGCTGAGTTTGGGCTTCCCCCATAACTGCCTCTAAAGCAGCCTTCCCCAGCTTCATCCTGAAGGGTTGGACTACAAGCAGGGGTGTAGTCATCCAGGGTCTCAGGGGGGTCTCAGACCCCTTACGTTTTTGGGAAGAGGGTCCCAGCAGGGTCTCTACATCTCCAGCATGCTATGAACCAATCAGCATGAAAGAAAGTGTGTGAGCCACTGAGAGGAGTCTCCTAACATGATACCTTGTCCTTTCCTGCTGATTGGAGCCAATCAGAGTGAAAGGAGATGAGTCAGCCATTGAGAAGACCCCTTTCGGTAGCTAACCAGCTCTCCTTTCATGCTGATTGGCTCCTAGGGATGGTTGTTGTTGTTGTGGAAGAAGGTATTAATAAGGATCTCATTTTCAACCCAGCAGCAAAAACAAAACAAAAAGTGTGTGTGTCTATGGCTATGACTGTCATGAAGGGAACCTGCATTTCTGAATTTCCCACTACACTACTGACTACAAGTCTCATTGACCCCCTATTGCCCGCCAGCGTGGCAACTCCACTGCTGACATGGATGAGGAGTTGCTGCAGAGTTGCTGCTCTTCTTCCCTCCCCTCCCTTTTTCCTTGTGTGTCATGGCAGGGTTCATCTTAGTACTGATGTTTGTAAGCTGCTCTAACAGCCTTTTTGGCTAAAGAGTGAGATATAAATGCCTTAAACAAATAAACAACAAAATAAAGGTTCTGTTCCTCTGAGGAAGGTCAATTGGGGTAGAGTGGCAGAGTAACTTGAAATCAGGCTACCATCAGTGTCCTAATGGTTACTTGTGTAGCAGTTGTAGCTAACCTGCCAGTTTCATAGTACCTACAAAACAAGACATAACAGAACAAAAAACAACCTACGTTGTGATCTAAATTCTTTCTTTCTTTGCCTAAAAAGCGCAATACATAGGCAAATGATCTGATCTGCATTGGTTAGATGGCAGATTTCAATTTTTCTCTGCACATAATTATTTTGTTTAGTGCACAGGAGCCAGCTAGCCAGCTTTTCAGGTACGTGGGAAAGAGTCTGTGGCTAACTCAGGTCTAGGGCCTCAACATCCCTTCAGGATTCCAGGGCAGAGAGCCATCATGCTAGGGTTGCCAGGTTCATGGCCTGAGACTGATCCCGTACCTTTAGGAGAAGAGAAAGTCAGCCAAGTGCGGGTGTTCTTGCAACACTGTAATGAGAAAAACCACAAGGTGGAAATCTCCCTTCCCCTTGCACAACTTAGAGTCTTCTGTATCTTTAAAAGTTGACTTTCTCTTCTCCTAAAGATACAGGATCAGTCTCAGGCTACGAACCTGGCAACCCTACATCATACCTAGGCAAAAGCTGAATGGAGCTGCAGGAGATCTGACTCTAGCCTGATTAGCACTTCAGGGACTGGAAGGCAGAGTCTGGAGCTTCAAAAGACAGGAAGTGGGGCTGTAAGAGCAGAAGCTGACCACTGCCACTCAACTATCCCCTGAGAAACTAGCAGGCTCAGCAAATCATCCTTCACCTTCCCAGCTGGCAATCTTGACTGTCCTCAAAAAGGATATTGTAGAGCCGGAAAAGGTTTAGAAAAGGTTTAGAAAATAATAAAGAGGATAGAGCAACTCCCCTGCGAGGAAAGGTTGCAGCATTTGGAGCTTATTAGTTCAGAGAAAAGGCGTGCAAGAGGTGACATGATAGAAGTGTTTAAAATTATGCATGGCATGGAGAAAGTGGATAGAGAAAGTTTTTCTCCCCCTCTCATAACAACAGAACTTGTAGGCATCCAGTGAAGCTGAATGTTGGAAGATTCAGGACAGACAAAAGAAAGGACTTCTTCATGCAGTGAATTGTTAAACTATGGAACTCGCTCCCAGAGATAGCAGTGATGCCCACCAACTTGGTTTGGTGGCTTTAAAAGAGGGTTAGAAAAATTCCTGGAAGATAACAGTATCAGAAGCTGCTAGCCACGATGGCTATGTTCTGCCTTCACAGTTGGAGACAGTATGCTTCCAAATACGAGTTGCTGGAAACTGTAGGAGGGGAGAGTGCTCTTGCGCTCAGGTCCTGCTTGCGGGCTTCCCATGAGGGCACCTGGTTGGCCACTGTGAGAACAGGTTGCTGGACTAGATGGGCCCATGCAGGCTCTTATATTCTTATGTTCTTATGTCTTCTGGTTAGGGAGACTGCTTTCAAATCAACCCACCTGGGGTACCCAAGAGGTCATTTAGCTTGACCCCCAAAATTTTGCCTGATCAGCAGAATAGGAAACAAACAAGGCACTTCCAAATGTAGGAAAAATTCCCCTCTGTGAGGACAAAAGAAATAAAATTGTTATCTGCATACTCACCCATGACTCACGGTCTTCTTTCTTAGGGGGCTTGTTCTGAGGAAGCGTGGATCCACTTGATCCCACACCCCTCATAATACAGCATATGCAAAGACACTGACAAGGGTATTGCCTTGGTTTGAGCCAGAGGGTTGTAGTGGAATTGACAACTTGAGCCCAGAGAAAGCACTTAAGGTAAGTTTATTTTTATGTTATTTATTTATAAATAATTATATATTATTTAATGAAAAGCTATCCCTTTCATTTTATTAATTTATATCAAGGATAGGGAACGTGTTGCTGGGTTCCAACCCCCATCAGACCCAGCTAGCATGGTCAGAGATGATGAGAGCTGGAGTCAGAACAGCTGGAGGGCCACAGGTTCAACATATAATTTGTCAAAATGGTATCAGTATCATATAACATTCAAGGATATTTTAAAGGTTGCCTACACTCATTTGCTCAGGTGATTACACCCTAAAAAAAGGATCTGCTAAGATAGTACATTCATATTTCTTCAGTCATCAGTTACAACAACAAATGCTCTTCTCCACTACCGGATATTCCTCGTTATCTCTTATATATACACATCTTACCAGATCCCATTGATTAACATCTCCACCTTTTTTTTTTGTCTTACCTTTCAGCATTGTCGTTAGTTTAATCACATTCATCTACTCCCTCATTTTCCTAATTATATCTAATTTATTTTGTTTCTGTACATTCTTCCATGCACGCTGTTTGCAGCCGTCAAGATATACAATACTTGTGTCCAATAAACAAGTATCCTCAGCGTAATTCAATAAGGATATTAGGGGATCCAAATGGACTTCTCCCTGGAAAATGTCGCTTATTACCTTTGTTATTTAGGTCCAGAACTACTGTGCTTTCCTACACTATAAATGGTGACAGAAATCGTATTTTTCCTCAGCGATCAACTGGGTATATAAGGGATAAGATGGTCTTTCAGGTATCCTGGTCCCAAGCTGTATAGGACTTTATATACCAAAACCAGAACCTTGAACTTAGAATAGTAGCTAATTGCATGGGCAGCCCGTGCAATTCTTTCAGCAGCAGTGTAACATAGTGGCAATATCCTTCCTGCCCCACTGAACACTTGAACTGCCGAATTTTGCACTAGTTGCAGCTTCAAGCCCTCACATAAGACACTCCAAACTTTTCCTGACACCTGCAATTGTAAATCCCTGCTCCATTTATTTGTGAATCGCACATCTTTGCTTTGTTTATTTTACTGCCAGTTACCAGTATTATAAATATTTTTTGTTAAAAGCTTTTATTCTTCCTTTACAATTAATGTTTCAAATTCCAGTTTTCCTTTGCTTGCAATCTGGCTATGTTCTAACCTATTTTTAAAAAGTTCTCATTTAGATAAGTATCGCATTTTGCTTCCAGATTGCTCATATGTATGGATTTGTATCCTGCCTTGATAAATTCAGACCTTTAATTCTCCATTCCCAAAAGTTCCCTAGATGTCCCCCTCTGGCCTGGATTGAATCTTTCATCATCTTTGCTATTGGGAAGATATCTGATGCCAAGTTGTTGTTTTTCAATGCATATCTCAGATTATTAAATGGATATCAGTTACATAAGTAGATCCATTATAATATTTCCCTGTGGTTTTGGACATTCACACTAATTTTTTAAAATTATGTTTTCCCTGTGGCTTCTTCCATTGGCCTAAGGTACTTATGTTCCTTTTTAAACTTCTGCATTCTCCATTTCAGGACTCCAGCCTCATAATAACTAGTAAACTCCTAAACAATGTAAGTTTTTTTATTTTGTATGTTTTAAAATTTGTGTTATATTGTATGTTTTAAAATCTGTTTACTTTTACATTATATGTTTTTAAATCTGTTGTAATTCGCCTAGAGGCTGTTGGGTTTGAGAAGACTAACAAATGAAATAAATGAACGAAAGAACGAATGAATAATACTCTCCTAGTCTTAGCTGTATATCCCCTGGCTAGGAATATGAAGGCTCAGAATACCCCCAGGCCACTTGCATCCACTTAAGGGAACATCCCTTGTTCCTCAACCAGGTAGTATGGGACTCATCTCATCATGGGGTTCCCTATATGCCCCTCCAGGTGTCCTTCTCAATTGCACATTCATGATGATTTGTGCTCATGATGGTATCAGGACGGTTATACATGATTATGTTTTACGCCTACAAACATTTTGCAATAGACATACTGCTTTGGTTCCTGTCAGTACATGTCCTGCAGCTTTCTGCCGAAATCCTTTAACTTTTCATACCACAAATGTTCCAGGTTTTTGTTTTCTTTTTGTCCCGCTTTTGTTGCATTATAGTGCAAGAGTAATGCATTATCATTCAGGATTGTGGAACAACTAATAAAGTGGAATGATGTGTGGAGGGTCCCGTATAAATCCATCACTAGTAATGCACTACTGTTGTGTCAATGACATGGTACAGAATACACCAAAAACACCAGTCTGGAGGGGCCCTTCCTTTTCATATGCATGTGCTCTTGCCCTTCCCAAATATACCAGGAATCCAAGTTAAATTTCACTACATCCCCAGCAGTCTCCTTTATCGCAAGCCTGTTCCTTCACTGGCCCGTCCTTGTTCACAAATGCCATATCCATGCCTGTCTCTGCTGTGCTAATGGTAGTGGGGAGTGGTGGCCTGAATGTCAGAGAGGCAGTGAATCGCTCTGGATTTTGGTCAGAGCTGAAGCAGCTTGGACAGCTCCTTGAAAGTTTGGACTAAAACCTGGAGCAGATTCACTGCCCCACTGACATCAGAGCCACCAGCACCTTGGACAGCTGCTTGAAAGTGATGGGTTTAAATTAGACAAAAACAGTTAAATAGTTCTATCTCTTAGCAGAGCATACTTGGCAAAGTGGAATGAGAATTACACAGTCCACCTTCCCCTGATACAGACTAGGCAAATAAAAGGAACACAGTCTTCTTAGTAAAAAAGTATTTAAAATGTTTACTCATGACCTTTCATATGTTCAGGAAACATAGGCTTTAGCTTGGAGAGAAAAGACAGAAGTAGATAGTAGATTTTAGAGAGAGAGAAGATAGAGGTAGGTAATAGATTTTAGTCCGTGATTGGGATGTTCTGGCAGAGAAGCCTCTGGAGGCTTTTATCTCCTGTGGCTTAATGGAAATTATGCAAAAAGAGAACAACTCTTAACAAAGAAGAGAAAGAGAAGGGGAAAATAATACCTGGTCAACAGGAAGTTACATCATAGTAAACAAACATAGAGGTATCTCAAAATTTGGCTAGAAGGGACATCTTAAAGCATGCAAGCTTGCTTATACCCAACAGAAAGTTCAGACTAAAACCTGGAGTGGATTCACTGCCCCACTGATATTGGAGCCAGTAGTCTCCACTGGGTAAAGATAAGGAATTTCCCATCTCTGTGAAGGACCACCACTCTCCCTTTCCTGGCCGCCTTCCCTCTTCATATGCTAGTTGGGGAGGCAAGAGCAACCACAACAACCAGCTGTCACTGAGTAATGCCACTCCTGGCCTGCTCATGTTAACGTGTGATTGGGCCAGTTTTGATGCAGCATAGAGACAGACGCTGGCTGCCACTGGGCCCTCACACCGCTTTCTATCTAGGATCCACACCTTATGTTCTTATACCCATTTTACTTTTATTCCCATCTCATACAGACCCAAAAACATACGGTCCAGACATTGGATTATCAAATTCTGAAATAAAAAGGTTCCTTGTGGCACAGCACTCATTTTAACTGCCTTTATATTCAGATTTTTCCACCTTTCTATATCTGCTTTTATTTGGGTCCTCATGAGGGGCCTATAATGATTTTGATGAAAATTTTCCAATATTTGTCTATCTTCATCCCTAAATACTCTATTTTGTCACTTTGTTTTATATCGTTTAACCAATTATTCAACTTCAACTATTTTTCTTTAAAATTCTATGCTATCACTTGACATTTATTTGTGTATACTAAAACCCAGTCTGCGTCTATGTTAGAATTGCTTAATATGTTTTTAATAATGTTTTTAACCCTTTTTTAAAGTTGTTTTTTTAAAAAAATGTTTTTAACTCTTTCTATACTACTAACGCTGTTTTGTTTTAATGTATTTTAAGATCTGTTTTTATGATGTTTTAAAGTGTTTTTAGCGCTTTGTTTGCTGCCCTGGGCTCCTGCTGGGAGGAAGGGTGGGATTGTGGGATACAAATTAAATAATAAATAAATAAAAATAAAAATAAATTTCTTCCTGCATTTACAGCACTTCCTTCAACCGTTTAGCTGATTCATGTACTTCTGGCATAAGTTGATATATCGTCAGTGTATATTTCAGGGATCACCAACTTTTTTGGACCAGAGGGCACATTTCAAATTTTGAGAGAGTGCTTGGGGCACCAGTCACAAAATGGCTGCCGTGGGGGTGTGGCATAACACAAAATGGCTGCCATGGGGGTACGTCATTACACAATATTAGAGAATATTCATGGTGAAGGTTTTCCCAGAATTGTAGTTCCATACTAGAAAAACTTCACCTGTTGAATTTAATTAATTAATTAGATTTCTATCTCACCCTTCCTCCCAGTAGGAGCCCAGGGTGGCATTTCTGTCTGCTATACAGCTGTTAAAAGCACAAGTATCCTGTTTGCCCCAATTCCAATCTTAAAACCAAGCATATGCTGCCATCCTGTACCCACTTACCTGTAAATAAGCCCCATTAAACACACAGAGACTTACTTGTGAGCAGACATGTGTACCTTATACTGAAAGTTAACTGTACAGTGAATTCTTAATGAGTGCCTGTTCTTTAGCTATCTACAACTGCTCTTTGGTGTGTGTGTGATATGTATGTATATAGCTGGATTGTGGTGGTGCTTAGCTGATATGTCATCTGAGGTGTCCCTCACAGCCCTGTGATTTTTGGTTGCAAGGCTGAGTTTTGGTCAGGAGAAAATGAATGGATTATTGTCTGAGACTACCTTGATGGCCCTGAACATGCATGGGCACCAACTGGCGGCTGGTGGCTCCATGTCAGTGGGTAGAGCTCATGCTTTGCATGGGAAAGGTCCCAGTTCAATCCTTGGCAGGGCTGGGAAAGATCCCTGCCTGAAAGCCTGGAGAGCCACTGCCAGTCAGTGTGGACAATACTGAACTAGATGGGTCTGACTCTGAACACAGGAAGCTGCCTTCTCCTAAGTCCCAAAGAGGTGAATTCATAGTATCATAGAATAACAGAGTTGGATGCGGCCTATAATAATAATAATAATAATAATAATAATAATAATAATAATAATAATAATAATAATAATAATAATAATTATTATTATTATTATTATTATTGCCTTTATTTATACCCCGCCATTTTTCCAAAACTGGAACTCACGGCGGCTTCCAGATAAAAAATACATATAATTAAGAACATACAAAGTCTACATTAAAATAAGATTAAACTATTTCCAATATTAAAACCATACACACATATAGCTAAAAAAGTTCAAACTAGTTTAAAAATGGTAGAATAGACATTAGCAATGCAGCACCCTTCACGCCCTATCCTTAGCCTTCAATTCCAAAGGCTTGTTGGAATAGGAAGGTCTTTGCTTGTCGGAAGAAGGACTGCAAAGAGGGGGTCATTCTTACCTCCCTAGGAAGGGAATTCCAAAGCCTAGGGGCAACCACCGAGAAGGCCCTCTCACGCGTCCCCACTAGTCGTACTTGAGAAGACGTGGGTATTGAGAGAAGGGCCTCTCCTGAGGATCTCAGGGCCCGGGCAGGCTCATACAGGGAGATACGGTCTGATAGATAGCCTGGACCTAAGCCGTATAGGGCTTTATAGGTCAACACCAGCACTTTGAATTGTGTCCGGAAACAGACTGGCAACCAGTGGAGCTTTTTTAACAGGGGGGTAGTACGGTCCCTGTAACCAGCCCCAGTTAGCATTCTGGCTGCAGCACGTTGTACCAACTGAAGTTTCCGAACAGTCTTCAGAGGCAGCCCCACGTAGAGCGCGTTACAGTAATCTAAATGTGATGTAACTATAAGGCCATCAAGTCTGACCCCCTGCTCAATGCAAGAATCTGCGAGTGCTGCATTCTCCCAAATGAAGCGTAGAGCATTCGAGGATTGGGATATTTGCAGGGAGACCAAAATGCTTATTTACAAAGTCATTGTACTACTGGCCATACTGTACGCCTGTGAAACATGGACCATTTATCAACGCCACTCCCAACCTCTTGAAAGACTCCACCAACACTGCCTCCGTAAAACTTTGCAAATTACTTGGGAAGACAGATGGACTAATGTTAGCGTTTTGGAAGAAGCAAAGACCACCAGTGTTGAAACAATGATCTTCCAACATCAACTTTGCTGGATTGGCCATGTTGTTCGAATGCCTGATCACCGTCTTCCAAAGCAGCTACTTTACTCCCAACTTAAGGATGGAAAATGGAATATTGGTGGACAGTAAAAGAGATTTAAAGATGTTCTTAAAGCGAATCTAAAAAAATGTAACATGAACATTGAGAACTGGGAAGTCTTGGCCCATGAAAGTCCCAAATGGAGGTTGGCTATTATCAAAGGTGCTATGGATGTCGAAGAAGCACGAATACAGGGCGAATGGGACAAATGAACTAAGCGGAAGGCATGCCAAGCAAATCCTCATCGCAACCATCTTCCATCTGGAAACCTATGTCCTCACTGTGGGAGGCTGTGTGGATCCAGAGTTGGCCTCCAACAGTCACTTACGGACCTACCGTTAAAGACTTTATCTTGGAAGACAATCTTACTCGGCCACGAGTGATCGCCAATGAATGACTGAGCTATCAGCCTTCCCCAGCTTGGTGCCCTCAGGTATTGTTGGACTTCATCTTCCATTAGCTCCCAGCCAGCATGGCTAATGATCAGGGATGGTGGTAGCGGCAGCTCCATCTCCGTGGGGCAGTGGAATCTGCTCTGGGTTTTAGTCCAAACATTCAAGCAGCTGTCCAAGGTGCTGCCCCACTGACACAGAGGCACCAGCCACCGCTGAAACCTCTCATCGTTTGGAGACTGGGGACGTCTCATATTAACCCAAAATCTGTTTCCCTGCAATTTCCACCCATTGGACTGGACACTGTTATTACTGAATTATCACCTATGGGGCTGGACGTTATTATTACTGAATTCCTGTATTTATGATAGCTTTACTGATACTATCTTTATGATACTGTTTCTACTTTTTTATGTTGTATTTTGTATACCATCCAGATATCTTTAAATATTAAGCTTTTTAAATAAATAAAACTAAGTGACTAAATGAACGAACACACACAAATATCTGTGAAGTGTGTGACTGAGACCTTGCTTCCGAGTAAAGAATGTTGGACTGAAATAAGCAGATGTAGCTGGAGCAGTAGTGTAGTGGCAAATTCAGAAGTCCCTTCATGTTTGTCACAGCCACGCCCCCTCTCCCCTTTTTTTGCTGTGGGGTTGAGAATGAGATCCTTGTTAACACCTTCTCCCACAACCCACAACAACAGAGGTCCCTACGTAGGAGCCAATAAGCATGAAAGGAGAGTGTTAGCTACTGAGAAGAGTCTTCTCAGTGGCTGACTCACTTCCTTTCACTCTGATTAGTTCCAATCAGCAGGAAAGGACAAAGAAGCATGTTAGAAGACTCTTCTCAGTGGCTAACACACTCCCTTTTCATGCTGATTGACTTGTAGGATGCTGGAGACATAGGGACCCAAAAAAGTAAGGGGTCTAAGTCCCTTCCCAGGCCCTGGAGGACTACATCATCGGGCAGGGGGCATAAGTAACTGCCAGGGCAGCACGTTCCAATGGCTGCGGGGCTGCGAAAGGCGAGGAGCCAGAGGTGAAGCTTCGCATTCCGCGGACTTC
The DNA here is from genome assembly GCF_030035675.1 of Rhineura floridana. NCBI lineage: Eukaryota > Metazoa > Chordata > Lepidosauria > Squamata > Rhineuridae > Rhineura > Rhineura floridana. Next base: position 147,850,238 of record NC_084486.1, on the reverse strand, counting down.
TGGGCCCTGCCGCGGCCCGTAGAATGCCCTCAGCCTGACCCGGAAGGAGAAGAAGGCAGGAAGTGGGGACTTCTAAAGCGCCTCTTTGATGTGAGTGAGCAGGTGAGTGAGAGGGATTTCTTCTCCCTGTCCCCCGCGCGGGAGGCGCCCCTTATGGCAATGAGGGAGATGCGTGTGTCGCTCTTTCTCTCCCCTCCCCGCGACTGCCCCAGATCGCCCCCTCACCCGCCTGGCTCCTGGGATGGGGCTGAATAGGGGGACCCTCGTGGGCTTCCTCGCCTTAACCCTGACTCCCCTCCTCCAGTTACCCCAAGGCTCCTCCGTGCCCCCTCCCCCTCCCCCTTTTTTGTTAATAAAAAGAAAGTACTTTGCTTATTTCTGCATCTGTTCAGTTTAGCGTGTACCTGTCTAATCTGTTTGCTCCTCTTCGGTTTGGAGTGTGTGTTTGTGTTTATATATATATATCTGTTTTTGTGTGTCTGTCTGTCTAGGATGGTTTACCACGTTATCAACAAAATACAAAGCTATAAAAACAAAAAAAATATAAAACAAAACTTAAAAGCTGCATAAATGCAACCCAGCAGAGAGAAAGAGAAAAAAAACCACTCCGAGTGAAATTGTGGGGTGATCCCCAAGGGTAGTGCAACACTGTCCCTAATTTGCTGTCTGTGAAAATGTTGCCCCCTTAAAAAAAAATCTTCTTCTTCTTCATGTGCTCACATGTGTACAAGCCTCTCTCCCACCTCTTTTCTTCTAAAACTGCATTAGTAGGAAAATTGCTGAATGCCTTTGAGCTAGATGTACAGCCAGGTGTAACATACAAATTGTGAAATTTAAATACTTCTACATAAATAAAAGGAAACAATTGGTGCCAGTTCCAGGTCAGATGCCTGCTTCTGAAGAAGCTGCAAGTTCTTGCAAGATAAAAAAATAGAGCAGGCAAAAGTTATGCTTGTACAATATGTGATGAACATGTGAGAGGAGCAAGAAGGCAGGGATTCTTGGTGTGAACAGAGGGAGCTGCCTTGCATTGATTCAGATCATTGGGCCAACTAACTCAGCATTGCCTAGGTGGTGACATAGTGGGCAGCTCTCTTGGGACCTTTGCATGCAAAGCAGATGCTCTGTCACTGAGCTACAGCCCTTCCTCAGGATATGAGAAATATGTAAGCGTCCATTTAATTTCATCTGTGATCATTTCCTGTACCCCAAAGGGTTAAATGGGGTGTTGAGTAGAGCCCACACAGAATTTATGGTAGTTCTCCCATAGGATCCATGCTGAGCCTCTGCCTTTTCCCTCCCTTCTTCTCTGCCTATGTGTTTCCTATGGCTGCTTACTGCGTAGCAAGGCGTATGGCCCATCCTACTATTGAATTAACAATGCTATACTATAAATATAAGTAACTGAAGTAAATACATATTCGTCCCTTATTTATCACTGCCTCCCTTTTCCTCACCTTCCTCTGTTGCCTCCCCTGCAGTTGGAAACTCTTCAGTGCAGGAACCTGGCCTTTGCACTTACCTGTTAGAGCACACAGCAAGGGGTCTGACTTGAGGTGGGCTTAATGGGGCTGGTTTCTGTCTTTAGATCCGCTGCTTTGGTGACACTGATATTTTTCACTGCAAGGGGTTTTAGTGTATCGAGATGAGCTTTCATTGGAAGGAGGGAATTGATGCCCAAGGAGATGTATGTTTCTTGCTGGACTGCCTTCTGTGTGCTTCTTGATTGGGTCAAAAGGGTGAGTGCCAGCAACCTTGCTTCTAATCAGAACAGCCTGCATGCCCCTGTGCTGATTGACAGATGATTGGGATATCCCAGAAGAATTGAAAACGTAAGAACTGCGGCTGTGGATCAGGCAAAAGTCCATCTAGTCTAGTGTTCTATTTTCAACAGAGGCCAGTCCCATACTTAACAGCTGGATATGAAGGCGAAGGCCCTTGGCTATAGTTTTCCCCAGGATCTGGTATTTAGGGGTACACTGCCACTGTACATTGCGGTTCCAGCTGTGGGAGTGAAGAGCTCTTGCAGTGTTTAGTCTGAACTCAGTTATGGTGGATCACTATGTCAGGAAGAACTTTGATCTCCCTTGCACCAGCAGTGAGGGTGTTCATTCCACCCATTCTCTGGGTCACCAGGGACTTCCACAAGGTGAAGCATGTTGGGTGAGGTGAGGCTACATCCTCTGTATAATTATTTTGTGAATACTTAAGTATCCGGGTGTGACTGTTCTCCTGAACATATTTAATAACCTGTTTTTACTCTGAGCCTCCTTGAGGACGATATTTAAAGTTAGAAGGAATGTCTCCCCCCCCCCCCGCAAATCAAATTGGGTAGAGACTCCAGAGGGATGCTTGTGTGGGAGATTGATCGTATGTATGTAGCTGGATACTCTTCTGTGAGACATCTAAAGCCATTTTCTCTGCCGGTGCTATCTCTTCCATTGTGCTTTACTTCTCTGTGTGTAACTCTGCAGTCTTTATTGTACAGCATATCCTGGTGAGCTGATAGGCTTCTGGTGGGGACAGGGTGTGCTGACAGGGTGTGCTGGGCTGTGGATCCCGTTGGTCTATATTTGGTTTTACTGGAACTGCGATACCTACCCACATGCTGCTGTGTAAAAGTAAAAGAGTGATCACTGGGTGACCTTAGAGATGTGTGGTGCTCAGAGCAATCTGCCACCATCCTTTCTCCTGAGAGCCAGGGAAGGGCGTCACACACACATCTCTGAAATGTTAGTAATAAGAAGCCCAAAGTGCAGGTGAGTGGGTCTGACCCTGACATCAAAAAGGTTGCATGAAGGAGAAAGTAGTGTGTGGGTGAGGTTGCTGGGAATGAGGGGGTGAGTTCAGCACTTTTAATGTTAATACCAGAGCACCCCCTGCCCTTTATACATGATTGGAGCAGAGGCATGCATTTAGTTTAATGCTCACTTGGTTTGTACCAGTAACACATTCCGCTTCCTTTTAATTTTACTTCATGTACACCAGTGATGGGGAATCTGTCTCCCTTCAGATAGCGCCCCACCAGTCCTAGCCAACATGGTCAGTGGTCAGGGATGATGGGAGCTGTAGTCCAACAATATTGGGGGGGGTACAGATTGCTTGTCTCTGATAGAAGGAAGGCAGGCATCTGGCAAGCTGGTATGAATCTCCTGCAAAGATTTGGAGCCTCCTCCACTGTGTGCATGTGCTTTGGTTTTAACTGCTGTTGAATAATTACATTTTTATTGCTTTTACTCTGAGCTCCCTTGAGGACTTTTACTGCTTTAATGTTAGAATAACTAAACTGAATCGTAGTTACTCTAGCCTATCAATTCTGTTTCCTCCCCTGACTCTAAAGTTGGATTGTAAATTTCTTGGGACAGGGAATTGTCTTCTGCTTCTGTTGCTCTGCCGTGTGTTATGTACACTGGTTGACACTGCTGTGTGATTAAATAACCAGGGTGGTCCTTCATGTGGGGCTGAGGAGCTGGGCTGCCCTTCCTTGCTGGAGTTTACCACTTAGGAGGAAATCTCCACCCTTCCTGTTGAAACCATCATAAGAGATTCGGAGAAAAAAGACATGGTTGTTTTTGGAGAGCCTGAGAATGGATGTGATCAGGTTTTTGTTTTTGTATGATGGCTGCAGCTTTAGCTTGGCCACATTTTCTTCTTAGAGGCCGAGTGAGTTGAAATGCTGGGAGTGCGTGGCTGGGATGAAAATACTTGGCTCAAATGCCCTCCCTTCCTCGAATATAGCCGTATGCACTGGTGTCTCCTGGATTACTCTTGCCCCACTTAATATTGTGTGTCTTCTGATGTAATAAAACTACAGAACAAACTGAAGGGATACCATATTTTATTCCCCCCCCAAAAGAGAGAAGGATTAAAGGTTCATACCTCTACAGAAGAAGGCATGTTTGGCAGCTGTGAATCCCAAGCCCAGCATTCCAATTAAGGATCTCTACTAGCGCACTGCTTAAGACACTCCATAATTGTCAGTTTAAATGGGAGTTTACCTGTATGTGAGCCACTTGTAGTCTCAAGCTACAGAAAGGCTTCTCAAGCAGCAATGTAGGGGAACTGAAGGGCAAGGAGGCAAGGGAAGGATGGGAGAAAAGCCCCTTGCGGGACCTAGGTCAGCCTTTCCCCAGCCTGGTGCCCTCCAGATGTTTTGGACTACAGCTCCCAACTGCTGGCTGGGGATGATGGGAGTTGTAGTTCAAAATACTTGGAGGTTGGGGAAAGGCTGAGCTGGAGACAGGAGTGGCTGTGTGGTCTTGGTGGGAAAGGATGAGGGGAAGTGAGAAGGACTATTTAAAATATGCAGCCACATTTCTGGCCTTGCTATCTCTAGTATCTTGCTTCTTGTCCAGGTTTTTTGTTTGTTTGGTTTGCTTGTAATTTACTCGTGTAGTTCTGTCACGTAGTTGTTCCTCCTACTGGGAGGAAGAGCGGGGTATAAATCTAACAACTAACTAAATAAAAAACAAGTCAATCAGTAAGTAAAATCACTGTTCTGCCTCCCCCCCGTACACCTCATATTTGCACTCCTTTGATGGCAGGTAACATTCCTGGGATATGGAACCGCAAGGATGTGTGCGAGGTGCTCCTGGCCACGCTCCCAAAGACGGCCCATGCAAGCCTGCCATCCCTCAGAAGAACGCGTATGCGAGGCTTGTGCAGAAGCACCACAGTGGACGGTTCCGCTCCTATTTGAACCACATTGCTCAGAAGCTCCAGCTGGAGGAGGGCACCCTCAACGACTCGGGTTCAGATGCAGAGCCGTCCTTGAAAAGGGGCCTTGTGAGAGAGGCCCTGTCAAAAAATGGGGTGAAAGGGCCTGGCAGCTCACCGGTCAAAACACTGCAGCCAGGCCAGCTGGAGCTGGGAAGATCTGAACGGCTGGGTGAAAATAAAGAGGAAGGTTTTGCCAAGAGGCAGCACCGTCAGAGAGAAGCCTGCGCCGGCAAAGGGGATGATGAGGATGAGTTTGCAGAAGAAGATGATCCACATGAAGATGCAGCTGTCTTCGTACGAACAGAGCTGGGCAGCCACGGGATGTTGCCCAAATCAGCCATCTTCCTTCCCCAAACCTCCAGCTCTGGAGAGAGGGGCAAAGAGGAGTTTTGGAGGAGCAAGTGCAGCGGTAGTGACAGTCCTGCTCTCTTGTGTAGAGCAGGTGGCTCCATTTCTGCTGGACAGTTCAATGTGGATTTGTCTGCAGTGAATGCCAGGAAGGCCAGTCTCTCGTCCAGCCAAATGCATGGTGAGCTACTGAGTGTCTTAAATAGTTGCATTGGTCGATGGGAATAGCAGCACATGACTTACGAATATTACCAGGTGGGAATGTTGTGTTGATCATATCTTTTGCTCATGTTGAAGATGATGATTATAATAACTGCTGAAGGCTTGCAACTGGTTTGAGTTGAAGTTGGCCTTTGCTTTTTTAACCTGCTGATGTTCCTGGCTGTGAATAAATATAATATAAACATATTTAATATTTATGCATTTCATCTGTTTAGAAGCCCCCTCTAACGAAATTCTGACGTATCAGTCTAGGATGTTTAGGTGGCTGACATTTTTCTGGCCCTGTGTCTCTTTATCACCGTTCACCCTTGTGCCCAGTCTGTGTTGCTAGCCATACCCATCACCAACATCCTAAATATCTCCAGTAATTCCCTGCTTGGACTTGCCACCAAGGTAGTAAGCGTCTTTGTACCTGTTCATTATTTTGGGGCACAGAGCACCTCTTTGTAAACAAGGGCACACCCTGGCCTACATGCTTGTCCCAGCAGCTGTCTGTAGGGGACACTGTGAAGCTGTATAGAGGGGGTTCTGCTACTACTGCCTGTGTAATCCTACTGCTGCAACCTCCTGTGTGATTTGGTGCTGCTGTCATGTTTGTGGCCAGTCTAGGACCTGTTTTCTGGGCATGGCATAACACAAATGCAGTATGTGCTGGTGTAGCCTAGTGCAGTAGTTCCCAACCTTTATGAGTACGGGACCCCCTTTATAAACTAGAAAAAATTCATGACAACCCCCCCCCTGCTAATTTTAATTTTAGCCTCTGTTCATTGAAAAAATGTTACGTGGCAAAATCACATCTCCAAATACCCCTTTCCATAAAAAGCTCCCTGCAGACAGGGAGGTGTTGCTTTCTTTTCTTAATGCAAAGGTTCATCAAGTTGATATACCCCCCCCCAGGGTAAAGATGTACAGTCCTGTCTCCCAACACCAGTGGGTTACAGTGTTGGACTAAGTTCCAGGTTTAAATCCCCGTCCAGCCATGAAGCCCACTGGGTGACCTTGGGCCAGACACAGTCTCTCAGCCTGACCTATCTCACAGGGTTGGTGTAAGGATAACATGGAAAGTGGGGGGGGGGGGACTATGTGCACCACCATGAGCAACTTGGAGGAAAAGTAGGATATAAATGCAGTAGTAATTAAGTAAATTCATCTGCAGTATGTGGACCCCATCCTCAGCCAACCTGCTGAGCTTTTTAATAATGATGATGATGATGGTAGTGGTGGGGATGCTAGATTGTTAAGACAAAGGGGTGGATAGGTTGAGGAGGGGGGTTAGTGCTTTTAGGCCTTGGGATGATCATCAGAACTGATGGCTTGGTTAGCGTGCACTTGGGGAATGAGAGTGGAGCAGAAGACAGATCAGTGCATGTACCCACAAACACACCTGCCCCTCCTGCAAGGATCTGCAGGTGTGCATGCATTTGGGCACGTGGGAGGGGGGAAACCCTCAACTGCTGCAGCATCTTGGAGAGAGAGGTTGGGGGGCGGAATGTAGGTGGAAGAAAGGGGGACACTGGCACACACACTTAGCCTCAGAGATGGGAGGCAAGCAAATCCTGAGCTTCCTTACTGCTCCTTGTCTCTGTCTGGGCCGAAGTCGAGATCTGGGCGACCTCACCGATAATAATTTTTAAAAGCAGATGGCAATGAATCAGGAGCCAAGAAAGGCAGGCAGGCTGGCTGCCAGGAAGGACGGGGGAAAGCAGCCTTTCCTTGCAGCCTTGCTTCTTTTTGCTTCACAAAAAGCCCTCTCCTCTCGTTCTGAATAAGGGTGTCATCAGTAGCGGCAGTGTGAGGAGACAGGAGTCGGTGATAGTAATCCCTTCTTCTTCCGGGTAGCTCCACCCTCAGCCTCCTTCGACATCTTCCACATGTTTTATAGGCAGATGCTTGCCTTTGGCAATCCTGAAAGATGTTCTGGCGCTTCAGCAAAAGTCTCCCTCTCTTGTTTGGAGCAAGGGGGAGGTGTTGTCTGCAGCGGCAGTGGGGAGCAAACAGTGCCCATGGAATGAAGGCTTTAAATAATAATAATAATAATAATGCATTTATTTACTGTTCACGGCCTCCCTGGATTACTTTGTGCCCCCCCTGGGAGTCACAGCCTTCTCTCTACTATGAACACACAAGATGGCCTCAGACAAGCCATGCACTTTCTCAGCCCACCATCTGCAATACTAGCCTCCCTTTCTAGGGTTCTTGTGAGGATCATAACAAAATAATGTATGTGACTCTCTTTGAGCATCTTGAAGTCCTACAGAATAATTATTCTTGTTCCTTAGCATCTGTTAAACGCTTTCTTTTTCCTTTCCCTGGATGCCTGGAATCGGCTGGTGGGGACTTGTTGGTGACAGGAGGATCTCCTTTCCTTCCTTCCTTCCCTTTCTGCCCCTTTTAAAGTATTGTCCCTGCCCATTGAGCTAATTCAAGCCCTTGCTGTAAGTAAGTCTGCTTCAGACTGGAGCCTTTGTTCTTTGAGAGGAAAGCATTCCATCCAACATTTTATGGATGAAAATCAGGACACTCTTCTGTGCTTGTTTCTAATCACTAAGGATCGCTGCCTCTCCTACATTGAGTGCTCTTGGCTCTTCTGTAGGCTCCTCTTTGCCTCTGGTATTTATTATCTGTGCTGTTCCACACTCGCTACATTTCTGAAGCAGGCAAGTTAGTAAATTGACAGCAACACTTTCCTCATTATTTATTTTGATTTATTTTTTCAAATACATGCCCAGCTTATCGGCCCTTGAGGGGTTTAATTTTTTAAAGACATTCGGAAATGTTTAATAAATTCTGCAGTCAGGGTGTGATTGTCTTTGTAAGAGGTGTGTTGAATCTTTTGGCCCCACCAGTTGTTGTTGAATTACAACTCCTATCATCTCTGGTCATTGGCCATGCTTGCTGGGGCTGATGAGAGTTGTAGTTCAATAACATCTGAAGGACTAAAGGTTGCCCACACCTGCTATAAGAGGATAAGTATTCAATTTTATTCAGAAGTAAGTTTCCTAAGCGGATAGGCACAAGCATCTTGGGATGGATGAAAGAGAAGGTAATGTGTAGTCCAGTGCAAGTACGTGCACTCTAACAACATTTTGTTTTTTAAAAAGGCATCACCCCAAATGGAGGCAAAATTTGGGCAGCTGTGTATCAGCAACAAGAACAGTGGAACTGCCTGGCAATAGTGACAGTTGGCGTTTTGTGAAAAACTCCCTCAGGAATAGGTCAGATTGGCTAGCAGTGATTCCGCTGTACTAGCTGTGCTTGGTTGTGACTTTTGCGTTCCATTGTAGCCGACAGCTAGTCAAGTCAAGCTTGCTTGAGCCACACAGAGTTTCTGTTCAACAGGTGCATCTTGGCATAGGTGGGGCGCCTTGTTTGTTCCTGCTTTCTGCTTGTGACATGTTGAGGTGTGGATTGTACAGTTTAATTTGGCTGTGATGAACAGGAAGATGAGATGCTGAGAGTTCCTCCTTTGGTGTTGGGGAGGCTTTGGAACCGATGACCATTTAGCACTATGAAATAAGCAAGTAGTGTTAACTTTGGCGTAGCAGGTAAAGTGTCTTGGGGGAGAGTTCTTGGTTGTTCCAACCTGGAAGGTGAAAAGATGTGAATGGCAAACGGGTGGCGATTGGCAGAGCTACTTGTGATGCCAGGGAGGGATTGAGTAAGAATGCCTTAAAACCTTATTTAACATATTTGATTTCAGCCCATTACAATAGTAATACTGCCACCTTTTGATCTGTGGATCCACAAGGCAGCTAACAACATTTTTCAAATTAAAGTCCTTGAGAAAAACAAAATGAAGAGAAACTAATCAGCAGAGCAGCAAAAACTAACATACAGCAGAAAAGAAATAGATGAAAGGGGGAACTCACCTACAAGGAACGGTTATACTGTTTGGGGCTTTTTAATTTAGAAAAATGGTGAGTAAGATGGGGGGATGTGAGAGAGGTATGTAAAAAGTATGCATGGTGTAGAGGAAGTGGGTACGGGAACATTTTTCTCTCACACATAGTACTAGAAACCAGGGTCAGTTGATGAAGCTGCAAGTTGGAAGATTCAGGGCAAACAAGAGCATTGTTAAACTCTGGAATTAGCTACTACGAGATGGAGTAATGGTCATCAGCCTGAATGGCTTTAAAAGGCTCTTAGACAAATTGGTAAAGGATAAGGCCACAGTGGCTGCTGGCCATGGTGGCTACGTTCTCCTTCCACTGATGGAGTCTGAATAACAGTTGCTGAGTATTACAAGTGTTGTCAATTCTACACTGTCGTTGTGTGAATTTGTATATTTGTTAGCAGAGAATGTCAATGGTCTGAAATGCATGTGTGCCAGTGTGTGCGTTTGCCTAAGAAAGCTTTTATCCTGCATTGAGATCACTGAGTCTTAAGACTTAGTAAAGTAAGAAAAGGCTACTTTATTTGTAGAAATACATAGTAGATAGGAAAGGCATGCCTAGTTCTAACTAACTAAGTTGGAGGCGCAATGCCCAGACATGGTTATTGCCCTCATGGCTCAGGAGGGAGAGAGCAGAGACAAAGATGTCTCCTCTCTCTCGGACAGTCGAAGAAGAGAAGAGGGAAAGGGCAGAAGGAGGAGGGGCAGATAAGCTTCCTTAACACTATCAGTCTAACAACAGAAGGAAGTCAGTCAGAGCATCACAGGTAAAAGGTAAACAAAGCCTATCCATCTGGAGGACCCTAGCTCTATCTCCCTTCTGGAGCACAAATAAAAGAACAAAGCAGGAGTTCCTCTTGCCCCACTTCCAACATGCACAACATAGGAAGCGGACCTTCAGTGTAGTGACACCTATCTTTTGGAATTCCCTTAAATATTAGTCAGGCACCATCTCTGTTGTCTTTTTGGCGCCTACTGAAGACCTTCCTCTTTCAACAAGCCTTTTAAGTAGAGACATCCCAGTCGGCATTTGTTTTGGAATTGCTTTCTAAGATGTTTTAAAAGATGTTTTTAAGTTGTTTTATTTTTAAAAAAGTTTTTAAGATGTTTTAAGATGTTTTTAGTGTTTTGTTCTTTATTTGCCACCCTGGGCTCCTTCTGGGAGGAAGGGCAGGATAGAAGGGCAGGATATTTATCAGACCGTATCTCCCTGTATGAGCCTGCCCGGGCCCTGAGATCCTCAGGAGAGGCCCTTCTCTCAATTCCCACATCTTCTCAAGTACGACAAGTGGGGACGCGTGAGAGGGCCTTCTCGGTGGCTGCCCCTAGGCTTTGGAATTCCCTTCCTAGGGAGGTAAGAATGACTCCCTCTTTGCAGTCCTTCTTCCGACAAGCAAAGACCTTCTTATTCCAACAAGCCTTTGGAATTGAAGGCTGTTAAGGATAGGGTGTGAAGGGTGCTGCATTGCTAATGTCTATTATATTATTTTTAAACTAGTTTTGAACTCTTTTAGCTACATGTATGTATGGTTTTAATATTGGAAATAGTTAATCTTATTTTAATGTAGACTTTGTATGTTTTTAATTATATGTATTTTTTATCTGGAAGCCGCCATGAGTTCCAGTTTTGGAAAAATGGCGGGGTATAAATAAAGACAATAATAATAATAATAAGTTCAATCAGTTAATCAATCAATCAATCAAAGTGGGAACAGTGCAGTTGTGCTCACTCAGGACCTGCTTTTGGGCTTCTCTGAGGTTTTGGACTTTTGGGCTTCCCTGACTGGCCACTATGAGAACCGAATGCTGGACTCGGTGGGCCACTGGCCTGGTCTAGCAGGGCTCTACTTGTGCCCAGTTGTTGGGCCTTTGGTCTGATCCAGCAGCCAAGCTCTTCTTGTGTTCTTAGCAGCAGCAGTAGCAATAGTTAAAGATGTTAGTCTTTAAAGTGCAACAAGATTTGTGGTGTTTGCCGCAACAGACTAACCTAGCTGGTCCTCTGGTAGTAAAAGTGTAGTACCACACAAACCTGATGAACCCTAGAAGAATTGTTTTTTGTCTGGTGTTTAAAGGCCAAAAAGATGGAGTGAGACAGATCTTCTTAGGAAGGGAGCTCCATAGTTTTAGCAACACCCTCATGATGGTAGAGAGGCATGGAGCAGTGCCTCTAGGCGGGTCTTTTATGTATGAGGAGGTTTACTTTCCATGTCATGGAGAAACACTGTTCTGCCCTGTTCTCTACTAGCCTTTTAAGGGTGCTGGGCACTTAGCCTTCAAGTAAGTGATCTTGCTTAATATCCTTGTATACAGAGAAACCCAAACAGAAACCTGTCTCCTCTGTAAGCCGATATAATTCAGCAGTGGACAGCCTGAGGCTGATAGCAGTTGTGGTCCAAAACACCTGGAACACACCAGTTTGGGGAAGGCTGCTACTATGCAAAAGGCCTGTGGATTGTATGACCAGATGTTTTGGATTATGCTTCTGGACAGTAAAAAGGCTCTATTTAATGGCAAACATACAAGTTTTGTTACAGTGACTAACTGGTATGCACACTTATCTAGCAAATAATAGGCATTAGAAAGTGGATTTAAACCAGTGATTAAATTGACCCCTTTTCTTAGTGATTTAAACCAGTGATTTAGATCACCATACAATTTAAATCAACCCACCTTGTTAATAAATAGCTTGTTCATATGGGAAGATGAGAACTTGGTATCTGTGACCAGACACTTTGAATGCCACTAAAGGTTTGTTTCCTGCAGATGGCTCAACCTCTGCTGTATATTAATGTGCTGTAATCTTGGGTTAGCCTTCACCAACCTGGTGCCTTCCAGATATTTTGGACTACTGGCTGGGACTGATGGAAGCCATAGTCCAAGTCATTTGGAGAGCAATAGGTTGGGAAAGGCTGTTCCAGCTGTTCAGAGTTGCTTTTCAATCTGGTAGAGTGATAGAGTTCCCTGTTATGGTTTGCAGGACAGAAATCTTGTAAACGTTGGATGTGATTTTGTCTTGCAACACTGCACCCCTCTGAACCATTGAGGTGAGTCATGTGTAAGTTTACGTGGAGCCAGTCTTTGCTGTGGAAGCCAGGCGAGCCGACCTCATGTACTCGGGTGGTAAATGCATGTGGGTTTTTGAAGCATCGACTCTGGGATTGTGCAAAATGTGCAAAACGGATCCAGTTTTATCGAATCAATGCAAATGCCAGGAGTCATAATTTATACAGCAACATTTTGGCAGGAGGGAACAAAATCCGTTCTGCACCAGCCTTCTCTGATGGTTCAGATTTCTCTTAATTCTGGTTCCTGGTCAACTGGAAGGGCTTGGGAAAGCTAGCCCATTTAATTCAGTTGTGTTGCTGATGGGTGGGTTTGAAACTGATCTCCATTGAGATCAATAGTAGCTTATGTAGCCTCTGTACAGGGTGCTGACAGAGACTCTTGGCCAGGGGTGGTGTTTGTTAGGAGGTGGCCCAGGGGGCCGAGCAACCGGACCCCGGATCTCCTGTCCCTTCCTCCCTTTTTAAACACTTTGTTTTTTACTTTGCTAACAGGGCAGCTGGGCACACTGCAAAGTGCTGTGCTGGTAAGACCCCAGCTACTGGCCACCTAAATTTGTGGAGGGCCCATTTCACATGCCCACACACGTAGGGTTGTATTCAACTAAGTCCTAGACCCATTAACAATTGAACCAAAGTAAGTCATGTTATTAGCTTCAGTGGGTCTACTGTGAGTAGAACTAGCATTGAATACCACCTATAATATGATTACATCTGTTTTTAAATTTGTTTAATGTTTTACTATGTTTATTGTTTTTAGATGCTTTTAATTGTTTTTGAATATTTTTGATTTAATATTTGCATGCTGCTTTTCCAACAACAATGTTGAGTTCAAAGTGGTTCACAGCGCCAGTTGATATAACTCTCTCTGTTTTTATTTTATTTTTAATTGTATTGTGTCACTGATGTGTTTGCTACCCTGGATTCCTTTGGGAGAAAGGGCAATATATAAATAAAATAATAAAGTGTACTAGGTCGAGAAAACCCTGTTGACTCTCCATAGCTCAGAGTTAGCCCAGACAGCAAGAGCTGGAGTTTTCTTCCCCCTCCTTCTCAAAGTAGGCCTGAATTTGTAGGGATACATATATATTAGCATATGCAAATTAGCCTCATGAGCCTAACGTCCTTGCTCTAGATCCCTCTTTCTCAGCAGACATCTTGCCGTGTGCATTATGCCAGTTCTCTTACTGTGTGCCCTTTTGAAAGCCCCGATGATCATGTTCCTTGGAGAGAAGCCTGGTGGCTGGGGGGCATCAGCAGCTGCTTGTGTGGAAGTTCCTGAGGGTTGTGCAGATCAGGGAGTGCACAGGGGGGGGAAATTGTTTCTTTTCCTTGTTGAGAAAGATCTGTCGATTCTTGGCTAAAAAGGTTCATTCTCAGGTTGAACCCTGGATGCTTTGGAGCTGAGGCTGGGTCAGTTTAGGGAAGGTGCCCCCCCAATAAGCTTCACTGGAGGGTCTGGGGTGGGTGTATTCTTTTGAACAATTGGGATGGGGTTACGGGAGGCAAAATCTCCCCAAATCAGCTGGAGTTCTGCCCACTTTTTGGCTTCTCTCTGGTCCTCTACCAGCCCTTCATGCCCCATCATCAGTTAACCAGGAGAGTCCTTCCCCCCCAACTGGCTTTTGGGGGGTACAGATCACTGCAGAGGGGAGGAAGGAAAGTGAAATTTTTTTTTTGGTTAACTTAGGATCCAATCCTTTCTGTTTGAAGATCCTGGGTAGCAGAGCTGGAAAGGCCTTTACCTGAGACCCTTGGGAGCTGCTGCTGCCAGCCATGGAGTGAATTGGCCCTTACTCAGTATCCTTACTTCCTTTACCTGTGCAAAGGTGCAGTCTCTCTCTTCCCACCTCCATGCCTGATTTAAAGGAATTCACTGTGACAGAAAGGGAGAATTTCTCTCCTATGCTTGGGGGGGCGGGGTCTATTCTCTGGATGCAGTTCTGTGCCTCTGAAATATACATGACATGGGGACAGGGGTCATTGAGTGATCCTGTTTCCGAATAAACTCAGAGCCACCAAGTTGTGATCAGAGCACATGCACTTGCACGTAGCATTGCATGCAAATGCTGTACACTTGCTCACTCAATCAAAATAACGTGTAATGTAATCATGGGATGTCTTTTCCTTATATGGCTGGCAGTGGTGGTGACACACCTTACCTTGCTTAAAATCTAGTAAGGCCACCAGGGGCCAAATAAAATTGCCTTGGGGGCTTGTTGGACATCAGCTGGTCTTTCTTAAGCTATTGTGCCGAAAGCCCTGATATTTCCCTCTCTGCGTTTCCTGATTTTACCTTGAAGGCAACTCTACCTTTTCTCCAAGTGTTCTCTTGTGCTGGTTTGGGTGGTGAACTTCTCTTCCTCCAGAAACTTCACCTTTCTGTCTGTTCAGACTGTGACCCCTCCTGCAATCTAGCCAAATCCTAGGAGGTTCCAGTTTGTTGGAAGGTTAGAGCACCAGTTGGTGCGGAAATCTTCAAAACCCAAACAATTTCCCTCTTAAATCCAGTTTACTATTCTGCAAATGACGTTAATCAGAGTAACAGGATACGGAAAAAAAGGGAGCCTGGATTTATAGCGTGGCACTGCCTGGGAAAACTGGGAGCTCCCTCTCCAACGGTTTCAAAACGTGTCTGTGAACTTCTGTCCTGATTTCTTGGTAAGGAAGTGTTGCATTCTTGAACCTTGTGCAATTGTAATGTCTTTTGGCTTTCACCAAGAATAGTGTCAGCGCAATAGCGAACAAATCCTCTTTTAGGAGACTAGATCTTGCTCTTGTGCAGGCTGCTGTTCTTAAAATTCCTGTTCAGAATCCAGTGTCAGCAATTGGAGCCCTGTGAAAGTCTGGAAATAAATAAGTCCCAATTTCCATAACCAGAATATGTGGGGCAAAAGGAGATTGTGCCAGTTTTCTTGTTGGTTCATTATTCTGACTATAACTTCCAATTTTCATTGTCATTTACTGTTTCCGTAGCACAGTCTTCCCCAGTCTGGTGCCCTTCAGATGTCTGGGAGTACAGCTCCCATCAGCCTCAGGCAGCACGGCTGTGTTTGCTGGGGCTGACAGGAATGGGGTGTGAGTATAGAGTTTTCAAAGGCTAATTTTTGTGGAAACGTAGGCCTCATCTGCACTATGCATTTAAAGCAGTATCATACCACTTTAAATAGTTATGGTTTTCCCCAACCTTTCCCAGGATGGTTTAACAATCAATATCACTTGCCAGGGAGCTCTGGGAGGGGTCTTATAACATCTCTCAGCACCCTTAAGTCTCAGACTGCAGTTCCCAGGATTCTTTGGGGGAAGCCACGACTGCTTAAAGTGCTATTACACTTCTTTCACTGTCTAGTGCCGATGGGGCCTTGGTTCTCATTGATACGATGCGCCTGTGCCTGGGCTGAGCCACTTCAGATTGTAAGCAGAGGCTCACATGATTGGATTGAATTGACAGTGCCCTGGTATCTTTGTTGTTCGAACTGCCTTTTGCCTTCTTTCTCTGGAGATCTTTTAAGAGGTTCCTGTAGGCTTCCCCCCCCCCCAGTCCAAATAAAGCAAAGTAGTATTGTGGACAATGTTTTCCCTTCTTTCTTTGCTTCCATTCTGAAGCATCTCAGGCTTTTTATAGAGCAGCGGGTCTGCCCTTTGCTGAAGAGAAAAAGGGGAAATTTTATCTGGTGTCTTGGGGCAAGCGGGTGGAGAATGTGTGACAGCTGGACGTGCTTCTTCAGAGAAGCCGAGAGCCCAGCACTGATGGATGGAGAGCAGCTCACAGGCGGAGGAGGTGGCCAGGGGGTCACAAGCAGGGCGGAACAGGTTCACGGAGAGTCCTGCAAAGCCATTGGCGTGTTGCAGCCCCTGCTTAACAAAGCAGACGTTGCTTTTGTGCTCAGCTGGAGTGCGGGAACTGTTTTGATAAACTTTTGGCCCCCTGCTACTAAATGGCTTTCAGGGCCAAGCCTCAGCTGAGCTGCCAGAATGATGGGCCTTGCATAACTCTCTTGCGCTTGTCTAGCCTGAGCTCTGTGTTATGATCTTCCTTTCTGCATTTGCTCAGGTCACCCAGGTGTCCTCCTGAAGCCGAAGGCACATCTGCAGTCCTCTGCATGGCTACTGGAGGACAACTCCTTTCTTGTATTTTAGTTAATGGTCAATGGCACATGATTGTATGCTCCTTGCTGTGCGTCTTGTTACTTGTCTTGTTCACTTATTTCGGTGTGAGGCAGAAAAGGTGAGGCCTCTTTAAAGTGGTGCCTGCCACTTGCAGTTCTTATTTTATTTATAGAAATGCACAGTAGATAGAAAGGCATTAGTTCTAACTAACTAACTAAGTTGGAGACACAACGCCCAAGCTTGAGAGTTGCCCTCATAGCTTAAGAGAGAGCAGAGACAAAGGTGTCTCCTCTCTCTCGGACAGTCAGAGAAGAGTGGAAAGGGCAGCAGGAGGAGGGGCAGATAAGCTTCCCTGAAGACGTCGCAGTCTAGCGACAGAAGGATGTCAGTCAGAGCATCACAGGTAAAGGTAATGATGCCTATCCAGCTGGAGGACCCTAGCTCTATCTCCTTTCTGGAACATAAACAAAAGAACAAAACAGGAGTTGCTCGTGCCCCACTTCCAACGTTATCAATATTTGTACCATAAAAAATGTGGGGTAAAAATTTTCTTAATTTCTCATATACACAAATGGTGTCTGAACTGGTGGTGACTGACCACCAGGAATGAGATCTTGGGTTGTAATGGATAGCTTGATGACAATATCAAACCAAGTGTATGGCAGCTGTGGAAAAGGCTAATTTCCTGCTATGGATCATTAGGAAAGGAACTGAACATAAAACTGCCGATATCATAATGTGCAAATCTATGGTGCGGCCGCATTTGGAATACTGTGTGCAATTTTGGTTGCTTCACTTAAAGAGGGGTATTGTGGAGTTGGAAAAGGTTCAGAAAAGGAGAGCCAAAATGATCAAGTGGATGGAGTGACTCCTGTATGAGGAAGCTTTTAGTTTAGAGAAAAGGGAACATGACAGAGGTGTATAAAATTATGCATGGTGTGGAGACCGTAGACAGAGGAACGTTTTTCTCCCTTTTATAATACTAGGACTCAAGAACATCGAATGAAGGTAAATGCTGGAAGAGGTTGAAAGATTATGGACAGACCAAAGAAAAACCATCTTGACACAT
>NC_084486.1:145715316-145730316 GCF_030035675.1 Rhineura floridana | reverse complement strand
GCACTGGGTCGAGGGACAGGGAGCCCCAGGTCCACGCTTTTCCAAAGAAAGAGAAAGAAGGCCTAGGGAGCGATGGTTTCTGGCACAGGGGGCGTTTCTGCACAGTTCCTGGTGAAAGGCAGTGGCAGCGGGCTGCCGAAGCGTCTACGGCCATACTACCCTGAACACGCCCGATCTCGTCTGATCTCGGAAGCTAAGCAGGGTCAGGCCTGGTTAGTACTTGGATGGGAGACCGCCTGGGAATACCGGGTGCCGTAGGATTTTTCCTCCTTTTGCCTTTCGGCCCCCTGTTTTTATCTCCATTCCAGGGACCGCTGGCTGCTCTTTGTTGCCATTTTTAAACTTGCTTTTCTTTCTAGGCACGCGTTTCTGCCCCGCCCTTCTCGCGCACCCGCACCGCTCAGGGAGGCTTGCAAGAATTTAAAATGGCAAGGCAGTTCACATCGGTCGAAATGCAGCCATGAAAATGCACAAGCTGCCCAGGAGACCTTAAAGGCCTCCTCAGCGGAGATCCGTGTCAAAAATGACCCCTACAGGTAATGGCTGCCGGCAGAAGAATGTGCTTGCACCAGCCCAGAGCACAGCGTGCATTGTGCTGGGGCTGGTAGGGGAGCCCTGGCCCTGCAGCCCCTTGCCGCCACCCCTTTGGGTTGAAAGGGAGGACGCTTTAGGCGCGCTGCGGTGTGAGCCCCGAGGGTCAGGGCAGCAGCTGCCTCTGCATGGGGCTGGGGTTCCCTTTGCGGCACTGGGCCGATGGGCAGGGAGCCCCAGGTCCACGCTTTTCCGAAGAAACAGAAAGAAGGCCTAGGGAGCGATGGTTTCTGGCACAGGGGGCGTTTCTGCACAGTTCCTGGTGAAAGGCAGTGGCAGCGGGCTGACGAAGCGTCTACGGCCATATTACCCTGAACACGCCCCATCTCGTCTGATCTCGGAAGCTAAGCAGGGTCAGGCCTGGTTAGTACTTGGATTGGAGGCTTTTTCCTCCTTTTGCCTTTCGGCCCCCTGTTTTTATCTCCATTCCAGGGACCGCTGGCTGCTCTTTGTTGCCATTTTTAAACTTGCTTTTCTTTCTAGGCACGCGTTTCTACCCCGCCCTTCTCGCGCACCCGCACCACTCAGGGAGGCTTGCAAGAATTTAAAATGGCAAGGCAGTTCACATCGGTCGAAATGCAGCCATGAAAATGCACAAGCTGCCCAGGAGACCTTAAAGGCCTCCTCAGCGGAGATCCGTGTCGAAAATGACCCCTACAGGTAATGGCTGCCGGCAGAAGAATGTGCTTGCACCAGCCCAGAGCACAGCGTGCATTGTGCTGGTAGGGGAGCCCTGGCCCTGCAGCCCCTTGCCGCCACCCCTTTGGGTTGAAAGGGAGGACGCTTTAGGCTTGCTGCGGTGTGAGCCCCTAGGGTCAGGGCAGCAGCTGCCTCTGCATGGGGCTGGGGTTCCCTTTGCGGCACTGGGCCGAGGGGCAGGGAGCCCCAGGTCCACGCTTTTCCGAAGAAAGAGAAAGAAGGCCTAGGGAGCGATGGTTTCTGGCACAGGGGGCGTTTCTGCACAGTTCCTGGTGAAAGGCAGTGGCAGCGGGCTGCCGAAGCGTCTACGGCCATACTACCCTGAACATGCCCGATCTCGTCTGATCTCGGAAGCTAAGCAGGGTCAGGCCTGGTTAGTACTTGGATGGGAGACCGCCTGGGAATACCGGGTGCCGTAGGCTTTTTCCTCCTTTTGCCTTTCGGCCCCCTGTTTTTATCTCCATTCCAGGGACCGCTGGCTGCTCTTTGTTGCCATTTTTAAACTTGCTTTTCTTTCTAGGCACGCGTTTCTACCCCGCCCTTCTCGCGCACCCGCACCGCTCAGGGAGGCTTGCAAGAATTTAAAATGGCAAGGCAGTTCACATCGGTCGAAATGCAGCCATGAAAATGCACAAGCTGCCCAGGAGACCTTAAAGGCCTCCTCAGCGGAGATCCGTGTCGAAAATGACCCCCATGGGTAATGGCTGCCGGCACAAGAATGTGCTTGCACCAGCCCAGAGCACAGCGTGCATTGTGCTGGGGCTGGTAGGGGAGCCCTGGCCCTGCAGCCCCTTGCCGCCACCCCTTTGGGTTGAAAGGGAGGACGCTTTAGGCGCGCTGCGGTGTGAGCCCCGAGGGTCAGGCAACAGCTGCCTCTGCATGGGGCTGGGGTTCCCTTTGCGGCACTGGGTCGAGGGACAGGGAGCCCCAGGTCCACGCTTTTCCAAAGAAAGAGAAAGAAGGCCTAGGGAGCGATGGTTTCTGGCACAGGGGGCGTTTCTGCACAGTTCCTGGTGAAAGGCAGTGGCAGCGGGCTGCCGAAGCATCTACGGCCATACTACCCTGAACACGCCCGATCTCGTCTGATCTCGGAAGCTAAGCAGGGTCAGGCCTGGTTAGTACTTGGATGGGAGACCGCCTGGGAATACCGGGTGCCGTAGGCTTTTTCCTCCTTTTGCCTTTCGGCCCCCTGTTTTTATCTCCATTCCAGGGACCGCTGGCTGCTCTTTGTTGCCATTTTTATACTTGCTTTTCTTTCTAGGCACGCGTTTCTACCCCGCCCTTCTCGCGCACCCGCACCACTCAGGGAGGCTTGCAAGAATTTAAAATGGCAAGGCAGTTCACATCGGTCGAAATGCAGCCATGAAAATGCACAAGCTGCCCAGGAGACCTTAAAGGCCTCCTCAGCGGAGATCCGTGTCAAAAATGACCCCTACAGGTAATGGCTGCCGGCAGAAGAATGTGCTTGCACCAGCCCAGAGCACAGCGTGCATTGTGCTGGGGCTGGTAGGGGAGCCCTGGCCCTGCAGCCCCTTGCCGCCACCCCTTTGGGTTGAAAGGGAGGACGCTTTAGGCGCGCTGCGGTGTGAGCCCCGAGGGTCAGGGCAGCAGCTGCCTCTGCATGGGGCTGGGGTTCCCTTTGCGGCACTGGGCCGATGGGCAGGGAGCCCCAGGTCCACGCTTTTCCGAAGAAACAGAAAGAAGGCCTAGGGAGCGATGGTTTCTGGCACAGGGGGCGTTTCTGCACAGTTCCTGGTGAAAGGCAGTGGCAGCGGGCTGCCGAAGCGTCTACGGCCATATTACCCTGAACACGCCCCATCTCGTCTGATCTCGGAAGCTAAGCAGGGTCAGGCCTGGTTAGTACTTGGATTGGAGGCTTTTTCCTCCTTTTGCCTTTCGGCCCCCTGTTTTTATCTCCATTCCAGGGACCGCTGGCTGCTCTTTGTTGCCATTTTTAAACTTGCTTTTCTTTCTAGGCACGCGTTTCTACCCCGCCCTTCTCGCGCACCCGCACCACTCAGGGAGGCTTGCAAGAATTTAAAATGGCAAGGCAGTTCACATCGGTCGAAATGCAGCCATGAAAATGCACAAGCTGCCCAGGAGACCTTAAAGGCCTCCTCAGCGGAGATCCGTGTCAAAAATGACCCCTACAGGTAATGGCTGCCGGCA
This sequence comes from Rhineura floridana, assembly GCF_030035675.1. Taxonomy (NCBI): domain Eukaryota; kingdom Metazoa; phylum Chordata; class Lepidosauria; order Squamata; family Rhineuridae; genus Rhineura; species Rhineura floridana. The sequence continues at coordinate 145,726,857 of NC_084486.1, read as the reverse complement.
GAAGAATGTGCTTGCACCAGCCCAGAGCACAGCGTGCATTGTGCTGGGGCTGGTAGGGGAGCCCTGGCCCTGCAGCCCCTTGCCGCCACCCCTTTGGGTTGAAAGGGAGGACGCTTTAGGCGCGCTGCGGTGTGAGCCCCGAGGGTCAGGGCAGCAGCTGCCTCTGCATGGGGCTGGGGTTCCCTTTGCAGCACTGGGCCGAGGGGCAGGGAGCCCCAGATCCACGCTTTTCCGAAGAAACAGAAAGAAGGCCTAGGGAGCGATGGTTTCTGGCACAGGGGGCGTTTCTGCACAGTTCCTGGTGAAAGGCAGTGGCAGCGGGCTGCCGAAGCGTCTACGGCCATACTACCCTGAACACGCCCGATCTCGTCTGATCTCGGAAGCTAAGCAGGGTCAGGCCTGGTTAGTACTTGGATTGGAGGCTTTTTCCTCCTTTTGCCTTTCGGCCCCCTGTTTTTATCTCCATTCCAGGGACCGCTGGCTGCTCTTTGTTGCCATTTTTAAACTTGCTTTTCTTTCTAGGCACGCGTTTCTGCCCCGCCCTTCTCGCGCACCCGCACCGCTCAGGGAGGCTTGCAAGAATTTAAAATGGCAAGGCAGTTCACATCGGTCGAAATGCAGCCATGAAAATGCACAAGCTGCCCAGGAGACCTTAAAGGCCTCCTCAGCGGAGATCCGTGTCGAAAATGACCCCCATGGGTAATGGCTGCCGGCATAAGAATGTGCTTGCACCAGCCCATAGCACAGCGTGCGTTGTGCTGGGGCTGGTAGGGGAGCCCTGGCCCTGCAGCCCCTTGCCGCCACCCCTTTGAGTTGAAAGGGAGGACGCTTTAGGCGCGCTGCGGTGTGAGCCCCGAGGGTCAGGGCAGCAGCTGCCTCTGCATGGGGCTGGGGTTCCCTTTGCGGCGCTGGGCCGAGGGACAGGGAGCCCCAGGTCCACGCTTTTCCGAAGAAACAGAAAGACGGCCTCGGGAGCGATGGTTTCTGGCACAGGGGGCGTTTCTGCACAGTTCCTGGTGAAAGGCAGTGGCAGCGGGCTGCCGAAGCGTCTACGGCCATACTACCCTGAACACGCCCGATCTCGTCTGATCTCGGAAGCTAAGCAGGGTCAGGCCTGGTTAGTACTTGGATTGGAGGCTTTTTCCTCCTTTTGCCTTTCGGCCCCCTGTTTTTATCTCCATTCCAGGGACCGCTGGCTGCTCTTTGTTGGCGTTTTTAAACTTGCTTTTCTTTCTAGGCATGCGTTTCTACCCCGCCCTTCTCGCGCACCCGCACCACTCAGGGAGGCTTGCAAGAATTTAAAATGGCAAGGCAGTTCACATCGGTCGAAATGCAGCCATGAAAATGCACAAGCTGCCCAGGAGACCTTAAAGGCCTCCTCAGCGGAGATCCGTGTCAAAAATGACCCCTACAGGTAATGGCTGCCGGCAGAAGAATGTGCTTGCACCAGCCCAGAGCACAGCGTGCATTGTGCTGGGGCTGGTAGGGGAGCCCTGGCCCTGCAGCCCCTTGCCGCCACCCCTTTGGGTTGAAAGGGAGGACGCTTTAGGCGCGCTGCGGTGTGAGCCCCGAGGGTCAGGGCAGCAGCTGCCTCTGCATGGGGCTGGGGTTCCCTTTGCGGCACTGGGCCGATGGGCAGGGAGCCCCAGGTCCACGCTTTTCCGAAGAAACAGAAAGAAGGCCTAGGGAGCGATGGTTTCTGGCACAGGGGGCGTTTCTGCACAGTTCCTGGTGAAAGGCAGTGGCAGCGGGCTGCCGAAGCGTCTACGGCCATATTACCCTGAACACGCCCGATCTCGTCTGATCTCGGAAGCTAAGCAGGGTCAGGCCTGGTTAGTACTTGGATTGGAGGCTTTTTCCTCCTTTTGCCTTTCGGCCCCCTGTTTTTATCTCCATTCCAGGGACCGCTGGCTGCTCTTTGTTGCCATTTTTAAACTTGCTTTTCTTTCTAGGCACGCGTTTCTACCCCGCCCTTCTCGCGCACCCGCACCACTCAGGGAGGCTTGCAAGAATTTAAAATGGCAAGGCAGTTCACATCGGTCGAAATGCAGCCATGAAAATGCACAAGCTGCCCAGGAGACCTTAAAGGCCTCCTCAGCGGAGATCCGTGTCAAAAATGACCCCTACAGGTAATGGCTGCCGGCAGAAGAATGTGCTTGCACCAGCCCAGAGCACAGCGTGCATTGTGCTGGTAGGGGAGCCCTGGCCCTGCAGCCCCTTGCCGCCACCCCTTTGGGTTGAAAGGGAGGACGCTTTAGGCTTGCTGCGGTGTGAGCCCCTAGGGTCAGGGCAGCAGCTGCCTCTGCATGGGGCTGGGGTTCCCTTTGCGGCACTGGGCCGAGGGGCAGGGAGCCCCAGGTCCACGCTTTTCCGAAGAAAGAGAAAGAAGGCCTAGGGAGCGATGGTTTCTGGCACAGGGGGCGTTTCTGCACAGTTCCTGGTGAAAGGCAGTGGCAGCGGGCTGCCAAAGCGTCTACGGCCATACTACCCTGAACACGCCCGATCTCGTCTGATCTCGGAAGCTAAGCAGGGTCAGGCCTGGTTAGTACTTGGATGGGAGACCACCTGGGAATACCGGGTGCCGTAGGCTTTTTCCTCCTTTTGCCTTTCGGCCCCCTGTTTTTATCTCCATTCCAGGGACCGCTGGCTGCTCTTTGTTGCCGTTTTTAAACTTGCTTTTCTTTCTAGGCACGCGTTTCTGCCCCGCCCTTCTCGCGCACCCGCACTGCTCAGGGAGGCTTGCAAGAATTTAAAATGGCAAGGCAGTTCACATCGGTCGAAATGCAGCCATGAAAATGCACAAGCTGCCCAGGAGACCTTAAAGGCCTCCTCAGCGGAGATCCGTGTCGAAAATGACCCCCATGGGTAATGGCTGCCGGCACAAGAATGTGCTTGCACCAGCCCAGAGCACAGCGTGCATTGTGCTGGGGCTGGTAGGGGAGCCCTGGCCCTGCAGCCCCTTGCCGCCACCCCTTTGGGTTGAAAGGGAGGACGCTTTAGGCGCGCTGCGGTGTGAGCCCCGAGGGTCAGGGCAGCAGCTGCCTCTGCATGGGGCTGGGGTTCCCTTTGCGGCACTGGGCCGAGGGGCAGGGAACCCCAGGTCCACGCTTTTCCGAAGAAACAGAAAGAAGGCCTAGGGGGCGATGGTTTCTGGCACAGGGGGCGTTTCTGCACAGTTCCTGGTGAAAGGCAGTGGCAGCGGGCTGCCGAAGCGTCTACGGCCATACTACCCTGAACACGCCCGATGTCGTCTGATCTCGGAAGCTAAGCAGGGTCAGGCCTGGTTAGTACTTGGATTGGAGGCTTTTTCCTCCTTTTGCCTTTCGGCCCCCTGTTTTTATCTCCATTCCAGGGACCGCTGGCTGCTCTTTGTTGCCATTTTTATACTTGCTTTTCTTTCTAGGCACGCGTTTCTACCCCGCCCTTCTCGCGCACCCGCACCACTCAGGGAGGCTTGCAAGAATTTAAAATGGCAAGGCAGTTCACATCGGTCGAAATGCAGCCATGAAAATGCACAAGCTGCCCAGGAGACCTTAAAGGCCTCCTCAGCGGAGATCCGTGTCAAAAATGACCCCTACAGGTAATGGCTGCCGGCAGAAGAATGTGCTTGCACCAGCCCAGAGCACAGCGTGCATTGTGCTGGGGCTGGTAGGGGAGCCCTGGCCCTGCAGCCCCTTGCCGCCACCCCTTTGGGTTGAAAGGGAGGACGCTTTAGGCGCGCTGCGGTGTGAGCCCCGAGGGTCAGGGCAGCAGCTGCCTCTGCATGGGGCTGGGGTTCCCTTTGCGGCACTGGGCCGATGGGCAGGGAGCCCCAGGTCCACGCTTTTCCGAAGAAACAGAAAGAAGGCCTAGGGAGCGATGGTTTCTGGCACAGGGGGCGTTTCTGCACAGTTCCTGGTGAAAGGCAGTGGCAGCGGGCTGCCGAAGCGTCTACGGCCATATTACCCTGAACACGCCCCATCTCGTCTGATCTCGGAAGCTAAGCAGGGTCAGGCCTGGTTAGTACTTGGATTGGAGGCTTTTTCCTCCTTTTGCCTTTCGGCCCCCTGTTTTTATCTCCATTCCAGGGACCGCTGGCTGCTCTTTGTTGCCATTTTTAAACTTGCTTTTCTTTCTAGGCACGCGTTTCTACCCCGCCCTTCTCGCGCACCCGCACCACTCAGGGAGGCTTGCAAGAATTTAAAATGGCAAGGCAGTTCACATCGGTCGAAATGCAGCCATGAAAATGCACAAGCTGCCCAGGAGACCTTAAAGGCCTCCTCAGCGGAGATCCGTGTCAAAAATGACCCCTACAGGTAATGGCTGCCGGCAGAAGAATGTGCTTGCACCAGCCCAGAGCACAGCGTGCATTGTGCTGGGGCTGGTAGGGGAGCCCTGGCCCTGCAGCCCCTTGCCGCCACCCCTTTGGGTTGAAAGGGAGGACGCTTTAGGCGCGCTGCGGTGTGAGCCCCGAGGGTCAGGGCAGCAGCTGCCTCTGCATGGGGCTGGGGTTCCCTTTGCAGCACTGGGCCGAGGGGCAGGGAGCCCTAGGTCCACGCTTTTCCGAAGAAACAGAAAGAAGGCCTAGGGAGCGATGGTTTCTGGCACAGGGGGCGTTTCTGCACAGTTCCTGGTGAAAGGCAGTGGCAGCGGGCTGCCGAAGCGTCTACGGCCATACTACCCTGAACACGCCCGATCTCGTCTGATCTCGGAAGCTAAGCAGGGTCAGGCCTGGTTAGTACTTGGATTGGAGGCTTTTTCCTCCTTTTGCCTTTCGGCCCCCTGTTTTTATCTCCATTCCAGGGACCGCTGGCTGCTCTTTGTTGCCATTTTTAAACTTGCTTTTCTTTCTAGGCACGCGTTTCTGCCCCGCCCTTCTCGCGCACCCGCACCGCTCAGGGAGGCTTGCAAGAATTTAAAATGGCAAGGCAGTTCACATCGGTCGAAATGCAGCCATGAAAATGCACAAGCTGCCCAGGAGACCTTAAAGGCCTCCTCAGCGGAGATCCGTGTCGAAAATGACCCCCATGGGTAATGGCTGCCGGCATAAGAATGTGCTTGCACCAGCCCATAGCACAGCGTGCGTTGTGCTGGGGCTGGTAGGGGAGCCCTGGCCCTGCAGCCCCTTGCCGCCACCCCTTTGAGTTGAAAGGGAGGACGCTTTAGGCGCGCTGCGGTGTGAGCCCCGAGGGTCAGGGCAGCAGCTGCCTCTGCATGGGGCTGGGGTTCCCTTTGCGGCGCTGGGCCGAGGGACAGGGAGCCCCAGGTCCACGCTTTTCCGAAGAAACAGAAAGACGGCCTCGGGAGCGATGGTTTCTGGCACAGGGGGCGTTTCTGCACAGTTCCTGGTGAAAGGCAGTGGCAGCGGGCTGCCGAAGCGTCTACGGCCATACTACCCTGAACACGCCCGATCTCGTCTGATCTCGGAAGCTAAGCAGGGTCAGGCCTGGTTAGTACTTGGATTGGAGGCTTTTTCCTCCTTTTGCCTTTCGGCCCCCTGTTTTTATCTCCATTCCAGGGACCGCTGGCTGCTCTTTGTTGCCATTTTTAAACTTGCTTTTCTTTCTAGGCACGCGTTTCTACCCCGCCCTTCTCGCGCACCCGCACCACTCAGGGAGGCTTGCAAGAATTTAAAATGGCAAGACAGTTCACATCGGTCGAAATGCAGCCATGAAAATGCACAAGCTGCCCAGGAGACCTTAAAGGCCTCCTCAGCGGAGATCCGTGTCGAAAATGACCCCCACGGGTAATGGCTGCCGGCACAAGAATGTGCTTGCAGCAGCCCAGAGCACAGCGTGCATTGTGCTGGTAGGGGAGCCCTGGCCCTGCAGCCCCTTGCCGCCACCCCTTTGGGTTGAAAGGGAGGACGCTTTAGGCTTGCTGCGGTGTGAGCCCCTAGGGTCAGGGCAGCAGCTGCCTCTGCATGGGGCTGGGGTTCCCTTTGCGGCGCTGGGCCAAGGGGCAGGGAGCCCCAGGTCAACGCTTTTCCGAAGAAAGAGAAAGAAGGCCTAGGGAGCGATGGTTTCTGGCACAGGGGGCGTTTCTGCACAGTTCCTGGTGAAAGGCAGTGGCAGCGGGCTGCCGAAGCGTCTACGGCCATACTACCCTGAACACGCCCGATCTCGTCTGATCTCGGAAGCTAAGCAGGGTCAGGCCTGGTTAGTACTTGGATGGGAGACCGCCTGGGAATACCGGGTGCCGTAGGCTTTTTCCTCCTTTTGCCTTTCGGCCCCCTGTTTTTATCTCCATTCCAGGGACCGCTGGCTGCTCTTTGTTCCCATTTTTATACTTGCTTTTCTTTCTAGGCACGCGTTTCTACCCCGCCCTTCTCGCGCACCCGCACTACTCAGGGAGGCTTGCAAGAATTTAAAATGGCAAGGCAGTTCACATCGGTCGAAATGCAGCCATGAAAATGCACAAGCTGCCCAGGAGACCTTAAAGGCCTCCTCAGCGGAGATCCGTGTCAAAAATGACCCCTACAGGTAATGGCTGCCGGCAGAAGAATGTGCTTGCACCAGCCCAGAGCACAGCGTGCATTGTGCTGGGGCTGGTAGGGGAGCCCTGGCCCTGCAGCCCCTTGCCGCCACCCCTTTGGGTTGAAAGGGAGGACGCTTTAGGCGCGCTGCGGTGTGAGCCCCGAGGGTCAGGGCAGCAGCTGCCTCTGCATGGGGCTGGGGTTCCCTTTGCGGCACTGGGCCGATGGGCAGGGAGCCCCAGGTCCACGCTTTTCCGAAGAAACAGAAAGAAGGCCTAGGGAGCGATGGTTTCTGGCACAGGGGGCGTTTCTGCACAGTTCCTGGTGAAAGGCAGTGGCAGCGGGCTGCCGAAGCGTCTACGGCCATATTACCCTGAACACGCCCCATCTCGTCTGATCTCGGAAGCTAAGCAGGGTCAGGCCTGGTTAGTACTTGGATTGGAGGCTTTTTCCTCCTTTTGCCTTTCGGCCCCCTGTTTTTATCTCCATTCCAGGGACCGCTGGCTGCTCTTTGTTGCCATTTTTAAACTTGCTTTTCTTTCTAGGCACGCGTTTCTACCCCGCCCTTCTCGCGCACCCGCACCACTCAGGGAGGCTTGCAAGAATTTAAAATGGCAAGGCAGTTCACATCGGTCGAAATGCAGCCATGAAAATGCACAAGCTGCCCAGGAGACCTTAAAGGCCTCCTCAGCGGAGATCCGTGTCAAAAATGACCCCTACAGGTAATGGCTGCCGGCAGAAGAATGTGCTTGCACCAGCCCAGAGCACAGCGTGCATTGTGCTGGGGCTGGTAGGGGAGCCCTGGCCCTGCAGCCCCTTGCCGCCACCCCTTTAGGTTGAAAGGGAGGACGTTTTAGGCGCGCTGCGGTGTGAGCCCCGAGGGTCAGGCAACAGCTGCCTCTGCATGGGGCTGGGGTTCCCTTTGCGGCGCTGGGCCAAGGGGCAGGGAGCCCCAGGTCAACGCTTTTCCGAAGAAAGAGAAAGAAGGCCTAGGGAGCGATGGTTTCTGGCACAGGGGGCGTTTCTGCACAGTTCCTGGTGAAAGGCAGTGGCAGCGGGCTGCCGAAGCGTCTACGGCCATACTACCCTGAACACGCCCGATCTCGTCTGATCTCGGAAGCTAAGCAGGGTCAGGCCTGGTTAGTACTTGGATTGGAGGCTTTTTCCTCCTTTTGCCTTTCGGCCCCCTGTTTTTATCTCCATTCCAGGGACCGCTGGCTGCTCTTTGTTGCCATTTTTAAACTTGCTTTTCTTTCTAGGCACGCGTTTCTGCCCCGCCCTTCTCGCGCACCCGCACCGCTCAGGGAGGCTTGCAAGAATTTAAAATGGCAAGGCAGTTCACATCGGTCGAAATGCAGCCATGAAAATGCACAAGCTGCCCAGGAGACCTTAAAGGCCTCCTCAGCGGAGATCTGTGTCGAAAATGACCCCCATGGGTAATGGCTGCCGGCATAAGAATGTGCTTGCACCAGCCCAGAGCACAGCGTGCATTGTGCTGGGGCTGGTAGGAGAGCCCTGGCCCTGCAGCCCCTTGCCGCCACCCCTTTGGGTTGAAAGGGAGGACGCTTTAGGCTTGCTGCGGTGTGAGCCCCGAGGGTCAGGCAACAACTGCCTCTGCATGGGGCTGGGGTTCCCTTTGCGGCGCTGGGCCGAGGGGCAGGGAGCCCCAGGTCCACGCTTTTCCGAAGAAACAGAAAGAAGGCCTAGGGAGCGATGGTTTCTGGCACAGGGGGCGTTTCTGCACAGTTCCTGGTGAAATGCAGTGGCAGCGGGCTGCCGAAGCGTCTACGGCCATACTACCCTGAACACACCCGATCTCGTCTGATCTCGGAAGCTAAGCAGGGTCAGACCTGGTTAGTACTTGGATTGGAGGCTTTTTCCTCCTTTTGCCTTTCGGCCCCCTGTTTTTATCTCCATTCCAGGGACCGCTGGCTGCTCTTTGTTGCCGTTTTTAAACTTGCTTTTCTTTCTAGGCACGCGTTTCTACCCCGCCCTTCTCGCGCACCCGCACCGCTCAGGGAGGCTTGCAAGAATTTAAAATGGCAAGGCAGTTCACATCGGTCGAAATGCAGCCATGAAAATGCACAAGCTGCCCAGGAGACCTTAAAGGCCTCCTCAGCGGAGATCCGTGTCGAAAATGACCCCCATGGGTAATGGCTGCCGGCACAAGAATGTGCTTGCACCAGCCCAGAGCACAGCGTGCATTGTGCTGGGGCTGGTAGGGGAGCCCTGGCCCTGCAGCCCCTTGCCGCCACCCCTTTGAGTTGAAAGGGAGGACGCTTTAGGCGCGCTGCGGTGTGAGCCCCGAGGGTCAGGGCAGCAGCTGCCTCTGCATGGGGCTGGGGTTCCCTTTGCGGCACTGGGCCGATGGGCAGGGAGCCCCAGGTCCACGCTTTTCCGAAGAAACAGAAAGAAGGCCTAGGGAGCGATGGTTTCTGGCACAGGGGGCGTTTCTGCACAGTTCCTGGTGAAAGGCAGTGGCAGCGGGCTGCCGAAGCGTCTACGGCCATATTACCCTGAACACGCCCCATCTCGTCTGATCTCGGAAGCTAAGCAGGGTCAGGCCTGGTTAGTACTTGGATTGGAGGCTTTTTCCTCCTTTTGCCTTTCGGCCCCCTGTTTTTATCTCCATTCCAGGGACCGCTGGCTGCTCTTTGTTGCCATTTTTAAACTTGCTTTTCTTTCTAGGCACGCGTTTCTACCCCGCCCTTCTCGCGCACCCGCACCACTCAGGGAGGCTTGCAAGAATTTAAAATGGCAAGGCAGTTCACATCGGTCGAAATGCAGCCATGAAAATGCACAAGCTGCCCAGGAGACCTTAAAGGCCTCCTCAGCGGAGATCCGTGTCAAAAATGACCCCTACAGGTAATGGCTGCCGGCAGAAGAATGTGCTTGCACCAGCCCAGAGCACAGCGTGCATTGTGCTGGGGCTGGTAGGGGAGCCCTGGCCCTGCAGCCCCTTGCCGCCACCCCTTTAGGTTGAAAGGGAGGACGTTTTAGGCGCGCTGCGGTGTGAGCCCCGAGGGTCAGGCAACAGCTGCCTCTGCATGGGGCTGGGGTTCCCTTTGCGGCGCTGGGCCAAGGGGCAGGGAGCCCCAGGTCAACGCTTTTCCGAAGAAAGAGAAAGAAGGCCTAGGGAGCGATGGTTTCTGGCACAGGGGGCGTTTCTGCACAGTTCCTGGTGAAAGGCAGTGGCAGCGGGCTGCCGAAGCGTCTACGGCCATACTACCCTGAACACGCCCGATCTCGTCTGATCTCGGAAGCTAAGCAGGGTCAGGCCTGGTTAGTACTTGGATTGGAGGCTTTTTCCTCCTTTTGCCTTTCGGCCCCCTGTTTTTATCTCCATTCCAGGGACCGCTGGCTGCTCTTTGTTGCCATTTTTAAACTTGCTTTTCTTTCTAGGCACGCGTTTCTGCCCCGCCCTTCTCGCGCACCCGCACCGCTCAGGGAGGCTTGCAAGAATTTAAAATGGCAAGGCAGTTCACATCGGTCGAAATGCAGCCATGAAAATGCACAAGCTGCCCAGGAGACCTTAAAGGCCTCCTCAGCGGAGATCTGTGTCGAAAATGACCCCCATGGGTAATGGCTGCCGGCATAAGAATGTGCTTGCACCAGCCCAGAGCACAGCGTGCATTGTGCTGGGGCTGGTAGGGGAGCCCTGGCCCTGCAGCCCCTTGCCGCCACCCCTTTGGGTTGAAAGGGAGGACGCTTTAGGCTTGCTGCGGTGTGAGCCCCGAGGGTCAGGCAACAACTGCCTCTGCATGGGGCTGGGGTTCCCTTTGCGGCGCTGGGCCGAGGGGCAGGGAGCCCCAGGTCCACGCTTTTCCGAAGAAACAGAAAGAAGGCCTAGGGAGCGATGGTTTCTGGCACAGGGGGCGTTTCTGCACAGTTCCTGGTGAAATGCAGTGGCAGCGGGCTGCCGAAGCGTCTACGGCCATACTACCCTGAACACACCCGATCTCGTCTGATCTCGGAAGCTAAGCAGGGTCAGACCTGGTTAGTACTTGGATTGGAGGCTTTTTCCTCCTTTTGCCTTTCGGCCCCCTGTTTTTATCTCCATTCCAGGGACCGCTGGCTGCTCTTTGTTGCCGTTTTTAAACTTGCTTTTCTTTCTAGGCACGCGTTTCTACCCCGCCCTTCTCGCGCACCCGCACCGCTCAGGGAGGCTTGCAAGAATTTAAAATGGCAAGGCAGTTCACATCGGTCGAAATGCAGCCATGAAAATGCACAAGCTGCCCAGGAGACCTTAAAGGCCTCCTCAGCGGAGATCCGTGTCGAAAATGACCCCCATGGGTAATGGCTGCCGGCACAAGAATGTGCTTGCACCAGCCCAGAGCACAGCGTGCATTGTGCTGGGGCTGGTAGGGGAGCCCTGGCCCTGCAGCCCCTTGCCGCCACCCCTTTGAGTTGAAAGGGAGGACGCTTTAGGCGCGCTGCGGTGTGAGCCCCGAGTGTCAGGCAACAGCTGCCTCTGCATGGGGCTGGGGTTCCCTTTGCGGCACTGGGCCGAGGGGCAGGGAGCTCCAGGTCCACGCTTTTCCGAAGAAACAGAAAGAAGGCCTAGGGAGCGATGGTTTCTAGCACAGGGGGCGTTTCTGCACAGTTCGTGGTGAAAGGCAGTGGCAGCGGGCTGCTGAAGTGTCTACGGCCATACTACCCTGAACACGCCCGATCTCGTCTGATCTCGGAAGCTAAGCAGGATCAGGCCTGGTTAGTACTTGGATGGGAGACCGCCTGGGAATACCGGGTGCCGTAGGCTTTTTCCTCCTTTTGCCTTTCGGCCCCCTGTTTTTATCTCCATTCCAGGGACCGCTGGCTGCTCTTTGTTGCCATTTTTAAACTTGCTTTTCTTTCTAGGCACGCGTTTCTACCCCGCCCTTCTCGCGCACCCGCACCGCTCAGGGAGGCTTGCAAGAATTTAAAATGGCAAGGCAGTTCAAATCGGTCGAAATGCAGCCATGAAAATGCACAAGCTGCCCAGGAGACATTAAAGGCCTCCTCAGCGGAGATCCGTGTCGAAAATGACCCCCACGGGTAATGGCTGCCGGCACAAGAATGTGCTTGCACCAGCCCAGAGCACAGCGTGC